>NC_084553.2:30560950-30638450 GCF_033978685.3 Nerophis lumbriciformis
CTCACATGCAGAGGGAGATTGTTCCAGAGTTTGGGACCCACAACAGAGAAGGCCCTGTCCCCTCTAAGCTTGCGCTTTGATTTGGGTAACTCCAGGAGCAGCTGATCAGCTGACCTGATCATTGACTGAAACATTGTTCATGTTTTACTTTATTATCTAACACACCAGCAAAATTGTATTTGTGGATGAGCCAATTTGATGCACTTCTTCCTGCTAAAAAGTATTACTCAGGGATCTAGGGATAAATTATTTTTCATCTGGAACCCTGCACGAATTTATTTGAAAGGACTCAAAACTGTGCCCAATTAATACTACCCAGCAGTCAGCATTATTGAATTCTGTTGACCGAAGTACTTCTGTAGAGATTACACAGCCCATAATACACTTGATATTCATATACAATGTTATTTACATTATTATATGATTTTATATTAATACCGTAGTTACAATATAGTAGCACTTTATTAAGGTTTTCCTTTTACTTACTTATTAATTTTTCTAATTCCGCCGGACACCTCTTTGATTTGTTGAAACAAGCCTTTCACCTGTGGGTTTTGTTTACATTGTTTTAAATAGAAAAAGCATTGTTTTCATAGTATGTCTTCACTTGCTGCTTACAGTAATAGAAAATATACTCCTAACAAAAATGTTAACGTTGCCTTGTTTGGTGTCATTTTTTTCAGCACAAGACCACATGGCAGTTATTCTTTCATTTTGACATACCGGACCAGAAAAGTTCGATTTTTTTTGTACTATAAAAAAAAACTATTATCCTTTTGGGCCTGTATTAACAGTTTATTCAACTCAGATTCAAGAATCCGAATAAAACATAAAAATTATGTTGTCAATGATGAATATTCAAGTCAGCGAAAGGAATCTAACCAACTTTCACAAATAGTTGCATACTTGTGCATGTGGCATGTAAGTCCTCTTTTTTGTTTACAGTTGTATAATCTAATAATAAATAAAAATAATAAAAATATGTAGCATACCCTGTAGCAAATGAGATGTTTAATATTTATATTCCCACAGCAGGATTTCAGGTAAATAAATATCTTGTGCGTCATGTGATCATTACAAAATATCATTTTAATTCATACAGTGGCAAATACAAAATGATAAGAAAACACACACACACGCACGCACACACACACACACACACACACGCATACACAGTACAACCTTCACTTGCAGTCAACATTTGCAGTGTGGGTTACATTATAACGATTGTAAATAAAAGAACACTAATTTATAAAATATGTTACTTTGTATGAGAAAGTATGTACACATATAGATTTTAACTTCTATTTTTTTTATACACACACATACATATATATATATATATATATATAGTTGCACTTTATATGTGTAGTGCAACTTCAGCAAGGATCATAGTTTACCCCAACGGGGGCAGGGAAATGAGGAATACATTGAATCAAATTAAACTTAAAATATTGTTAAGTATCATCATCAGATTAGTTTTGATAAGAAAATGATTGGTACTTATATTTATACTGATACTAAGAACATAAACGTCAAATATTTGGTAGGACTGTGCTCTTCTAAAATGTGCATAAATAGGAGAGGTTTTACACAGTAAAGAAAGTTATTTGAAAAAATTGGATTTCACAATGACTCTGCATTTGTCCTCTGCTAAACTAAGGGACCGCTAGCTGTCGTATTTCTTGTACGAAAAGAAAAAAAGAAAAGTTAAATGTATCTACAAAAACTAAATGATGTTTGTATATCACTCTATGTTTATTTTTGCTGTTATGTCCATTAATTTTGTGAAAGGTGTATCCATGCAATGTATCCTTGGTCTTGTTCTTCTAGACGACGTTGAAGATTGGTCTGGATTTGATGGCGTCTGAGTGTCCACCTCGTCTCCGGTCCAGCTCTCTGAGGTTTGGGATTCAAATGAGATCGAGCTGGAGTAGACTGTTTCGCTTGGCGGCGTCGGGTTGGCCTCTAAGTAGCGGCTGTACTCAACGGGCGTGTAGCGAAGCAAAGTGGACCCCAGCCTGCTGGGCGGAGGTTTGTTAGGCCTAAACGTCCTCGGTTGTGTGTGCATTGTTAGGTAGGGTGAAGGATACTGCTGTCTAACAGGTGTTTCTGTGGGAGATGATGGTGGGTCTACCTGGGGTGTTGTTTGTGTGGGTGATGATGGTGAGTATATGTAGGGTTGTGTTTGTGTGGGTGATGATGGTGGACTAGGGGATAAGGGTAGTGGTGGAAATGGAGGTTGTGTGGGTGATAATGGAGGGTATATGTTGGGTGTTGTTTCTGTGGGTGAGAATGGTGCGTATATGTGGGGTGTTGTTTGTGTGGGTGATGAAGGTGGGCTTGGGGATAAAGGCAGTGGTGGTAATGGAGGCTGTGTGGGTGAAAATGGTGGGTATATGTAGGGTGTAGTTTGTGTGGGTGATGAAGGTGGGCTGGAGGATAAAGGCAGTGGACGTAATTGCGGTTGTGTGGGTGAAAATGGTGGGTAAATGTAGGGTGTAGTTTGTGTGGGTGATGAAGGTGGGCTGGAGGATAAAGGCAGTGGACGTAATGGCGGTTGAGTGGGTGAAAATGGTGGGTATATGTAGGGTGTAGTTTGTGTGGGTGATGAAGGTGGGCTGGAGGATAAAGGCAGTGGACGTAATGGCGGTTGTGTGGGTGAAAATGGTGGAGATATGTAGGGTGTAGTTTGTGTGGGTGATGAAGGTGGGCTGGAGGATAAAGGCAGTGGACGTAATGGCGGTTGTGTGGGGGAAAATGGTGGGTATATGTAGGGTGCAGTTTGTGTGGGTGATAAAGGTGGGCTGGAGGATAAAGGCAGTGGATGTAATGGTGGTTGTGTGGGGGAAAATGGTGGAGATATGTAGGGTGTAGTTTGTGTGGGTGATGAAGGTGGGCTGGAGGATAAAGGCAGTGGACGTATTGGCGGTTGTGTGGGGGAAAATGGTGGGTATATGTAGGGTGTAGTTTGTGTGGGTGATAAAGGTGGGCTGGAGGATAAAGGCAGTGGACGTAATGGCGGTTGTGTGGGGGAAAATGGTGGGTATATGTAGGGTGTAGTTTGTGTGGGTGATGAAGGTGGGCTGGAGGATAAAGGCAGTGGACGTAATGGCGGTTGTGTGGGGGAAAATGGTGGGTATATGTAGGGTGTAGTTTGTGTGGGTGATGAAGGTGGGCTGGAGGATAAAGGCAATGGTGGTAATGGCGGTTGTGTGGGTGAAAATGGAGGGTCCATGGGTAATGGAGGTGACATTGGTGGTGGAGGTGGTATGGCAAATGGTGGTGGATCAGACGGAGAGTGTTCTATGGGACTGAGAACTCTCTCTTCATGCAGAGTAGGAAGTTCAACACCATGCCAAGGAACTTCGTCAACTCTGTTTGAACAGTCAGATGTTAAACAAAGACACCGCACCCCCCACCCCACATCAATACCACACACCCTTCGTTAAACACAATGTAACAACCTGCCGCTTACCTTGGGAGAATATTGTAGACTAGTCCTATCTCCCCAGTGCCCACATCCTCTTGCTCACTATTCTGTGTGGACATAAAATACTTGAGCTTGTCTTCTAATTCATTATTCTAGGAAAAAGCAAAAGAGGAAACAAGACCGTCAGGTTGAGGTTTCATGCAAAGACTGCAACAATCACCTTGTATATGTGAAAGTGGCTTGAAAGGCGCACAAAAAGTTTCCACAAAGTTGAGGTTATCCAGCAGTGTGCACCAAATAGAAAGTTACCTGCTTCCACCAACCCGCTTTGACACACTCATGCACAATAACACACAAACACACAATCTTACCTCACACTCCACCATTGCAATTCGGTCCAGCAGCTCCGAGATGAACATGTCCTTCTGAGCGACTTGAGTTCGTAGTGTTTGCACCTTGACAATTTCAGGAAAAAAAACACTCATTATCACCACATCAAAAGAAAGCGTGAGGTCATTAGATGAGAGTTGTAATCTGGCAGTGCGTTAAACAGGAAAGAGGATTAGTAGCTACTGTTGCGTCACAGCAAGTATGTTGTCATTGAGCTTTGATTGACACTTTTTGGAAAGATTCCACAATTTTCAACAGTGTAAAAAACAACTGATTTAGATCAAATGGTGTCATTTTGGTCATTCTTTGTCATAGTAGAAATTCAAAATCACTGTTATTGTAATTTCTTTGTAAACATTAAAATATGTTTTCCCTATTCCTCATAAACTGCTGCTTGTCCTTTTCCAAGAGGAATTGCATACAGGGATTGAGACAATTTTATTAAGACCAGAGACGGTAGGCAGTTAGTGCACATCCACAAGGTATTCCTTTACAAAGCTGACTTCAAAAGTGAGGATTAATACACAGTACTTGGATACGGGAGAGTCCAAACTTTTTCCACTAAGTGACGCATACTAAAAAGTTCTCATAATCTCTCATGACAATTATTATTAGTTTCTGGTATTTAATTTCCTGTTTGTCTCCTTTTTGTCTCCGTAGAAGTCCCCGCTCCAAGTTAAATGTTGTTTATTATTACATTGCTTCTTCATAAATCTACTTCAGTTTTTGTAGTACATTCTATTGCAGTGTTTTTCAACCACTGTGCCGCGGCACACCAGTGTGCTGTGAGATACAGTCTGGTGTGCCGTGGGAAATTATCTAATTTCACCTATTTGGGTTAAAAATATTTTTGGCAAACCAGTAATTATAGTCTGCAAATTACCGTTTTTTTCGGACTATAAGTCGCAGTTTTTTTCATAGTTTGGTCGGGCTCCAGTGCGATTTATGTATGTTTTTTTCCTTCTTTATTATGCATTTTCGGCAGGTGCGACTTATACTACGGTGCGACTTATACTCCGAAAAATACGGTATGTGTTGTTGTTGAGTGTCGGTTTTGTCTAGAGCTCGGCAGAGTAACCGTGTAATACTGTTCCATATCAGTAGGTGGCAGTCAGTAGCTAATTGCTTTGTAGATGTCGGAAACAGCTGGAGGCAGCGTGCAGGTAAAAAGGTATATAATGCTTAAACCAAAAATAGACAAAAGATGAGTGCCCCTAAGAAAATGCATTGAAGCTTAGGAAAGGCTATGCAGAACAAAACTAAAACTGAACTGGCTACAATAGAAACAAAAACAGAATGCTGGACGACAGCAAAGACTTACTGTGGCGCAAAGACGGCGTCCAAAAAGTACATCCGAGCATGACATCATAATCAACAATGTCCCCACAAAGAAGGATACAAACAACTGAAATATTCTTGATTGCTAAAACAAAGTACAGTAGATGCGAGAAATATCGCTCAAAGAAAAACATGAAACTGCTACAGGAAAATAACAAAAAAAAGAGAAAAAGCCACCAAAATAGGAGCGCAAGCCAAGAACTAAAACACTACACACAGGAAAACACCACAAAACTCAAAATAAGTCATGATGTCATGTGACATGTGGTGACAGTACACCTGCTTTGAGACAAGAGCTATAGTTATGTTTTAAAGTCGTATCCAACAATTGCGACAACGACTTTTTACTGTCAACTGAGTTTCGTTTTTTCGTTTTCTGCTGGTGGTGTGCCTTCGGATTTTTTCAACGCAAAAAATGTGCCTTGGCTCAAAAAAGGTTGAAAAACACTGTTCTATTGTATTGTTTTTATAAAAATGTCTTACCTAAAAGTTATTTTATTTATTTTTTGAATTAACATGTTAACATTTTATTGTTTTAGAGGGTCAAGCACCAATTAAAATGATTTCAATTAATTTTAATGGCAGACGTTGATTTGAGATACAAGTGTTTTGCGTTATGAGTTCCGTAAGTTGAAGTTCTACTGTACTAAAGTATAATATTCTTTCATACATCTGCAAAACTGATATTTAAGAAAGTTAACTATAAGCACCTGTTTGGGCCTCCAAACAGGTGCAATAACTATGTAATAACTACATTAATATAATATAGTTTTACATTAAAAATGGATATTTATGGTGTCTGATTTGACAACTGATACTGGACCTTTATTCATTATTTCCCCAAATATTGCTATTTGTATCGCTATCACTAGCTCTAATCAGTTTTGTTTTTACTAGATGTCCTAGTTTGACATGAAGGTCCCCTATCCTGCAGTGGTTTTAACAAAATTGGCCAAACAAATGACCTGTCTTACCTCCTCAATCATCCCTTTGACCTTCCGCTGCTGGCAGAAGACCATGTCGTTTAAGTGTTTGATTCTCTCCCTGAGATTTCCAGCTTCATTTTGTAGATCTTTGGACCTGCAGGCCACCAAGAGTCAACAAAACAAAACTCGGAAACAGCTGTTTGACCAATAATCTCAGCGTATTGTCTTCTCTTGTTGGACACACATCAAATACCTCATGGCTGCAGCCCCGTCTGTTGTATCGCTCAGGTCCAACAAGCGAAGACGACGCTCACATTCCTGCAGTTTTTGCTGGAGTTGACTCTTTTCCTGTGAGATTGGATTAGTGTTTACACAATGTGCATGCAGCCATGTTGTTGTTTTTTGCAGTGCTTACTGTTCCCATGCAGTCAAGCAGGCGCTCCAGTTCACAGACCCTCTCATCCCTCTCTGCAATTTTGGCCTCTGCGATCTTGATGTTCAGCTCTGCTTCCTCCAGCCGTCTGATGTATTCGTCCAGTTGGGCCTGTGTAAGCAAAAACATTGTTTGAAATGTCTCAGTCCGTGTCTTTTCTTTTGGCAATGGATGTATCACATTGATCAAAAAGCAAATAGTACCTGGAGTATTTCAATCTCCTTTTTGTGTTTTCTTTGCTCTTCCAGCAGCTGTTCCTCGTAGTCCCCTTGGAGTCTCATGGACAGCTCCATTAGGGCTTTACTGTTGGCCTCCCGTGAAGATTCCACCTGAACAAAAAAGCAAAGATGATCACCGTGCTCAGCGGAATGTTCCATATCGATGACAAAAAACTGTGCAAGGTGCTTTTGTTCTGCAGGAAAAAGGGACTTCTAAATGCTGGCTGAGGAAGGAAGTTCTTCATGAAGCCCTGTGACCATTGACTAATTATAGCAAATATTCCAATGAGTGGGATAGTCAGTCCTGTAGGTGGGACTACTTAGAAATTTCCCACACAGCTCAATGCACTCTACAAAACAGTTAGGGCCCGATCTAGTAAGATCCAAATAAATAATATCTTCAGAGTAAAACATTGTGAGCACTGCTAGCGGGTGTTTTGCGGACAACCTACCAAGACTGGTTGCACAATTTATAAGCAGTGCAAAAGTGCAGAGCCATTATTTAAATGAGGATTTTGATGTGTACTATGCCGGCTGTCACCATGGTGACACTACAATCCATGACATCATATGCTGCAACGATCAAACCTGTGCTGCTTTCTTATGTTGTGGAATATGCAGCAAAAAAATATAACATGATCCACCTTTTTTGGGCAATATAAAAGTGTGATATATAAACATAACTTATTTTTAGCATGGCAAAGGTGTGCTCTGGGAGGCACCATAGTTGTTATTTTACACCTGGAATGATTCAGATGCAAGAAATTGCAAGATGTTTTCTTTTTTTTTATGCAAGCCAGCACCAAAACAAATAAATTTGATTTAATCAACCCCTTAAGTCATCGAGCAGCTATAACATTATAAAATGTCATTACAGAATAGAAGACATTTATAATATTTTTTATTTATGACAGTCCAAATATGCTGATTCGCATACAGATAGAATATTCTCTCTCTCAATCTTCTGTCTTTGCAGCACATAACTGTGCTAGTTTGCACATACTTTCTGGACGTGCTAAATATAGATGTGAAAGAGCGGACGCAGAACAGTTTTAGCCTTGATAAATCCCATTGCAAATTGTACTTGATTATATTTGTATCTTCGCCTCCCAGTTTTGTGGGTGTTCTAATAATTAGCACATATTCCGCATATACATAAGGACAGACCAGTGACGTGCAGTCAGGGGAGGCAGGTGAGGCGGGGCCTCACGTGCCATCATGGAAAGAAAAAAAATGTAAAAAGAAAAAAATAAAATCAAATTGTTATATGTATCCAGTGATTATACTATAACGTTATGTTCCATTTAACTTCACCAGGTTTAGATTACCGTATTTTCCGCACTATAAGGCGCACCTAAAAACCACAAATTTTCGCAAAAGCTGACAGTGCGCCTTATAATCCGGTGCGCCTTATATATGGGTTAATATTAATATTAATTTTCATAAAGTTTCGGTCTCGCAACTACGGTAAACAGCCGCCATCTTTTTTCCCCGTAGAAGAAGAAGAAGCGCGCGGTGCATGCTGGGATATGTGACGTTTCATTTCCATTTGTGTGTTTATGTAAAGACCCCAAAATGGCTCCTATTAAGTGTGTTGTCTGTCTAATTATAAATAATGCAGACGAGGCGTGTTAACTGAGTTCTCAACGTTTACTCACAGCGTGCTCATAACCACATTCTAACTGCCAGCATACAACAACGCTTCTCAGGGCTACCGCGCATGCTCGTCACTATCGTTGCATGCTGGGTAGTGTAGTTGTTATATTTGCTAGCTCATAACATCACATTAAGAGACACGCTTACGCGCTTAATTCAATACTCGCCGTCATTCCGGGTGGATTGACAAAAGACCTCCAGCCGCTAGATATTGGTGTCAACAGGGCATTCGAAGCTAGACTGCTAACTGCGTGGGAACAGTGGATGACAGAAGGCGAACACACGTGACGTTCACCAAGACAGGGAGACAGGGAGACAGCGCCAGACGACATACGCCACTATCTGCCAGTGGATCGTAAATGCCTGGGCAGATATTTCGGTCACAACTGTGGTCCGAGCTTTCCGGAAGGCAGGATTCATGGAACTGCTGGACAACAGCGACACTGACTCCGATTACTTCGACGAGACGGAGCCGGCCATTTTGGATCCCACATTCGCCCAACTTTTCAATTCGGACACCGAAGGGGAAGAATTCGAGGGATTTATGAATGAAGAATAACTTCAGAAAGTGAGCGTTATGTTTATTTTGTGTGTTGTGACATTAACGTTCGAGCAACATTATGTTGCTATTGCTCTGCACTATTTTGAATTTTACTATGTTTGTGATTGCACATTTGCGTACATTTTGGGAGTGAACAGAGTTGTTAGAACGCTGGTTTTTAATATATTATTAAAGTTTGACTGACCTATCTGACTGTTTTTTTGACATTCCTTTAGCGCAGTTAGATGCGGCTTACAACACGGGGCGGCTTATAGGTGGACAAAGTTTTGAAATATGCCATTCATTGAAGGCGCGGCTTATAACCCAGGGCGCCTTATGGTGCGGAAAATACGGTATTTTCATTCAAAATCGCTGAATTTTCACATTTTCCGTTCAAATACTGAGAAGAGACTTGCGGTGATCAGCAGCCAGTTGAGCCTCGCCATGAATTGCGCAATGACTCGGCTAACTGCTGGCCTGCTGTGCAGTGAGACCGTATTGCTATATGAATTATATTATACATTTCCATAGTTTAGTTAGCTGAGGTATATAATGTACAGTGTATTTTGTCAACAACTGTATGTGTGTAACGTATTTCTTGTGCTGAGCAATCATAAAATGGCTGCGAAGACGCACTGGCTGAGGCTCGCAGTAATCCTGCCTCATGGTGGTAGAGGGCGCTAGTGATCCCGGATCATTTTTGCGACTACTCGGCTGCAGAATAAGTGACAACAAGCAGCAACAGTTAGTGATCGTTTATTTTTTCCTCTCGCCTGGATTTTTAACATGGAGGATTACATATCTAAAAAAAAACAGTTTTTGTTATGCCCGTTTGATTGTGGACTATTACTGACACCTTGTGGCGATGGGAAAATGCTGCACGTCATCAGTTTGGGCACTTCCGATTTACGATGTTAGTTCAGTTCATGAGACAATAAGAAGTAGACAAGTTGTGTTACCTCTTACAAGCCTTGGAAAGATAAGTCTGTAAGTAAACTGTTTAACTTGTTTATGTGGCTCAATATGAAGGTGGAAAGTGGCTAAATTTGATAGTAAGATGTGTATTGAAAAACGATTTTTGTGCACTAATTTAATGGATGTTTGAGGACTTAAAATGGCTGCCGGTCGTGTATTTCCACCATAGAAATAGTTTCAACACTCAGCAGTGTTTGTTTGATGGTGGTGCTGTGTATTTGTGTGGAGCTGATGTTTACATATTGTGTATTGCATTTCAGTGTGTTGATTGAATCATATAGCTTATACATTGTCATTGTGTGTATTTCAGTTTTACAAAAAAATAAATAAAAGTCCAGTGCAAGACAAAGCAAGATCAACAACAATAAAGAGCCTAAATTGATTCATCTGCTTTGGAACTTTATTAGAACGTCCTGGATTGGTTGTTAGCTGTCTGCCAAGCTGTATAACCTCAACACATATAGTGAGGGCAGAACAGTTTTCTAACCTGGACTTTCAATCGAAGCAGGAGGTAATAATTAAAGGAAGATCTCCATCGAGACAGAGAGACTTTTAAAACTGAAGAAAGATAAGGAAGACTTTTATAAACAAGTTATCGATGCTTTTGTTCAGAAGGAGCGGCGCATGGACTTCATTTATAAGTAAAGATAAGACCATAATAACGTTTCTTTTATTAAATGTGCTTTTTTGTGTGCTACAGTTTGTATGTGTAAAGTTAAAGTTAAGTTAAAGTACCAATGATTGTCACACACACACTAGGTGTGGTGAAATTTGTCCTCTGCATTTGACCCATCCCCTTGATCACCCCCTGGGAGGTGAGGGGAGCAGTGGGCAGCAGCGGCGCTGCGCCCGGGAATAATTTTTGGTGATTTAATAACCCCCAATTCCAACCCTTGATGCTGAGTGCCAAGCAGGGAAGAATGCTGGTATGAGCTTTTAAACATAACCCGTTAACTGCTGCCAATCAAATAGTGAATAAGATACTCTTTAGGGTTCATATGTTTGTAAATCTGACTGTGATGAAGTCAGTGCCTCACCAGCCATGAACCTCACCGCACGTCACTGGGACAGACACACTCAATGGTGTTAAAAGCACTCTCTATTTTGCTGATTTAAGAAATGCAATTGTCTGCACAGGAGCTTTGTATCATTGCTTTGGGTGCAGAACCAAGTTTTCACGTGTTTTAATGCATGCAAACCTTTAGTAGATCAGGCCCATTGTGTAACAGTAGCTGAAGCGCCACACAATTTGGTCCACAGCTTTAGGAGACTGACAAGCACATGTCGGTAACATTTTGAGTAAGATTTGTTGAAAAACATGGCCGCCATCAAGCAAAATGTATTTGCCGACTTAACAAATTGTCTAATGATTATAAAACATTGATGGACTCTGCATTATAGGCACACAAGCATGTTTTCCAAAGCATTTTCAGCACCATCCATAGGGGGCGCCAAAGATTTGCTTGCACTCATCCTGCCAGACATCTACTTTTCCCCATTTTCTCATGCAATCCAATTCATTCACATACCCGAAGATGTTCTATTTTTTTCATACGACTGAATGTAGTAGAATGCATAAGAAAATAGAAACGTTTAGATATCTGGTGGAATACATTGTGGCCGTCTGTCACCGTGCATTGGTATTTATAATTTTAAAGGCAGTGTTCTTGATACAGCTCTTGTATTACCTGGTGCCTGTAAAAATTTTTAGGACTATTTTGATGATTGCTGCTCGTCACACCAGTAAGTTCTATAATGGAACGCAGTGTGCTAAACCGGTCAGGACACATGCAAACAATACATTGTGTGTGTTGAAGGTGTCATCTTTTCTCACTCAATACTGCACAACCTGTCCGACGTCTCTTAACAGACTGAGGCAGACTTGTCACACCTGTAGGGTGACGACTGTGTCCATGAATGTGTCAGAGCAGGTACATCCACAGTAACAGTAAAGTGTCTTTCTGCACAAACATCCAACCTGAAGTCTCAGATGTTGGTTTTCGGCGTGTGCTGCAGCCAACTCTCTCTCCTTGGCTCTCAACTCTTCTTCTGTTTTCTCACAGGTGCTGCGCAAATTCTTCACCTCGTCCCTCGTGTCCAATCGGGTTTGACAGTTATCTAGGAGGGATTTCTGCAAAGGCAACACAAATGGTACACTTCTTACTGCAACACTATACGCACACAAATGTCTTCATGGTCGTTATTGGTCACCTGCAGGCCGATATTGGTAGACATAAGGGAGCTGTTCATCTGATCAAATTTCTCCATGGCTGCCGTGCGGATTTTCACCTCCGACTCTAGATTCCTGCGGCGGGAGTTGGCAACCTGTAAAAACACGTGTAAATGATACAGCAAATGATGAGATACATATACATCAACATACAACAATCGAATTGAAGCTCCTGAATTGTAATCGAATCATATATATATATATATATATATATATATATATATATATATATATATATATATATATATATATATATATATATATATATAACATTATTCTAACGATCGCATTCAATTTAACCAGAATAACTTACAAAACACAAAACCATTGAAGTTGGCACGTTGTGTAAATCGTAAATAAAAACAGAATACAATGATTTGCAAATCATTTTCAACTTATATTCAATTGAATAGACTGCAAAGACAAGATACCTAACGTTCGAACTGGTAAACTTTGTTATTTTTTGCAAATATTAGCTCATTTATAATTTGATGCCTGCAACATGTTTCAAAAACGCTGGCACTAGTGGCAAAAATGACTGAAAAAGTTGAGGAATGCTCATCAAACACTTTGGAACAGCCCACAGGTGAACAGGCTAATTGGGAACAGGTGGGTACCATGATTGGGTATAAAAGCAGCTTCCATGAAATGCTCAGTAATTCACAAACAACGATGGGGCGAGGGTCACCACTTTGTGAACAAACGCTAGAGCAAATTGTCTAACAGTTTAAGAACAACATTTCTCAACCAGCTATTGAAAGGAATTTAGGGATTTCACCATCTACGGTTCGTAATATCATCAAAAGGTCGTAAGAATCAGGAGAAATCACTGCACGTAAACGGACCTTCCATCCCTCAGGCGGTACTGTAACAAAAAGCGACATCAGTGTGTAAAGGATATCACCACATGCGCTCAGGAACACTTCAGAAAACCACTGTCAGTAACCACAGTTTGTCACTACATCTGTAAGTGCAAGTTAAAAATCTACTATGCAAAGTGAAAGTCATTTATCAACAACACCCAGAAAGGCCGCCAGCTTCGCTGGGCCCGAGCTCATCTAAGATGGACTGATGCAAAGTCGAAAATTGTTCTGTGGTCTGACAAGTGTGACGACCGGGGCGCATGGTGATGCGGGGTTTCGTTCTCCTAGGATGCAACGGACTTCGGACACAGCGTGAAGGTAAAAGAAATGATTTATTTACGGAATAACTCAGAAGAAACAAAGAAAAGGGTGCTCATAGCACATAAGGTAAAAACTACGGAAGGCTAACGTGGGAGCTAGCGATTAACAGAACCTAGCGTGGAAGCTAGCAGGTACAGAAAAAGAACAAAAGTCGCCAACTGTTGCAAAAAGCAAACTACGAAGCAAGAACGAATGACAGGGAGGACAGGCTTAAATAATAATGTCAGTGATGACAAACAGGGGCGTGTCGGGAACAAACGCGGCAGGTGAAAATAATAAGCAGCCATGGCAACAAACTCAGGTGTACAAAACAGGCACTCAAGGAGTCCAAAACTAACCAAAAACACAAGTATCTTGAAAACGTAAACAAAAAATATGATCCGGGCAGCGGATCATAACAGTACCCCCCCCTTAAGGGACAGATTCCAGATGTCCCCTGGAAAAACTAAAATCCCCCCAACTATAACAAAGTTCAAGAGTCAAGGGAGGGTGGAGGGAGGATTTGGCGGAGGGTCGCCAGGTCACGTGTCCCCGAATCCACCGGGGACGAGTCAGGTGGCGGCGGCGAATGGAACGCCGCTGCCGGAGGCGAGGCGGGCGACCACGGAAAGGCCACATTCGTGGCTGCCGAGAAGGTGGGCGTGAGTGGCGCCAGAAGTTCAGCAGCCGGAGAGTTCTGCGACTACGTCTCGGGTGTCGCTGCTGTTTGCGCCACTGGCGTCCATACTCTAACCTCCGAGAGCGCCGCTTGCGCAGCCAGACCACCCGAGGTCGCTGAGACGACGATGAGGGCGAGGAAGGTGGCGGCGCCCTGGAAAGGTCCAACGGAGAGAGCAGACGTCGCCGTGGAAGCAGGAGGAGTCGTCGTCGCCGTGGAAGCAGGAGGAGTCGTCGTCGCCGTGGAAGCAGGAGGAGTCGTCGTCGCCGTGGAAGCAGGAGGCGTCGTCGCCGTGGAAGCAGGAGGCGTCGTCACCGTGGCAACAGGAAGCGTCGTCGCCGTGGAAACAGGAAGCGTCATCGCTGTCGGCGTGGGCGGAGCCAGAGGCGGAGCAGGCGGCTCGTCTGTCGGAGTGGGCGGAGCCAGAGGCGGAGCAGGCGGCTCGTCTGTCGGCGTGGGCGGAGCAGGCAACGGAGTATCTGCGGGTGGTGAATGTCTCAGCTGGACTGCTGGGTTGGCCGTAGGGGGAATCATCACCTGCAGAGCGGTGAGTATACTTCCCAGCTGTCTCTCCAAAGCGTCAAGGCGGGCGTCTTGGCGTTCCGCCATGGCGTTGACGCAAGCCCCAAGAACGCCAAACTGTTCCTCCTGTTGTCCAAGTTGTTTGGCCTGTTGGTGCAATGCCCTTTTTACTTGGTCGGTCACTGCGGGGTCTCGTGTGCATTTCAGCGATGGAGCAGGAGGTGGAGAGGATGGTGTTTGCAGGACCACCAGGGTTGATGGTGGCGTCAGAGTGGCAGGCGTCCGGGCTGTCGTTGTCGTTGCCGTGGAAACAGGTGCTGGTGCGGAAACCAGACTTTGAATCGGTGCTGGTGTGGAAACCAGACGTGGAGCAGGTGCTGGGCGTGACTTTGGCGGAGGTGGCCTGGCCGGGGGTTGCGGCTTAGCATGCCGAAGGTCTGGTGGCGGAGGCCGGCATGGAGGTTTAGGCTTGGCTGGGCGCAGCTGTGCCCGCCCACTAGAAAAGCACCCAGTACTAGCCCCCCCCTCAAGAAGCGGATCCCAGACGCGTCTTGTGCAGTCTGGAACAGTCTTTAGGGGTGGGAGGGAGGAGGTGAGGAGGTGGGTAGGCTCCACCCCTTTTGATTGTCCAAATTGTCTATTCTGCTCTTCAATAGTGGACTGTAGGGACGACCAGGAAGGAGAAAACAGAGGAGTGGGCGGAGCTTGAGCCATAGGGGGTGGGGCTTGAAAACCAGAATGTGACTGGGACTGACTAGACTTATATTTTAAAAAAATGTCCTGATAATGCTTAATTGTAGAATTAAAGTCATTTGGAGGCGGCTGACAGAAAGAGTTGACTGAATTTAAAAAAATGTCTTCGTCTATGACGTCATCACCAGTGGACGGGATGACGTCATCCGCGCGGGTCTCCAGCTGACTGACAGCCCAATCAGTGAACTGTTTGGCAAAGTGAGTGATGGGATTACCAAACATCGGCGGAGGGGAATCCTGGGCTGCTTGGCTGTGTTCCGGAGGGAAGAATTGCGGGGGTGGCGCGTCTCTGTCGCGAGCTGAAGCCGTTTTGTGCGAATTCCGCCTTCGCTGACGCGTGCGAGCGGGCTGAGAGCGGACCTCGTCGATCGGGACCAGAACACCTCCAGGTCCCCATATCATCTCGTCATCTGGATTGCAGCGGAGCGTCTCTGCCTCCATCGCTCGGAGGACCATCCACGCACCTTCTTCATCCACCTCCGTCATGCCCGATGCGAAATAACTCTTTGCTTGCTTCGTACTGTGACGACCGGGGCGCATGGTGATGCGGGGTTTCGTTCTCCCAGGATGCAACGGACTTCGGACACAGCGTGAAGTTAAAAGAAATGATTTATTTACGGAATAACTCAGAAGAAACAAAGAAAAGGGTGCTCATAGCACATAAGGTAAAAACTACGGAAGGCTAACGTGGGAGCTAGCGATTAACAGAACCTAGCGTGGAAGCTAGCAGGTACAGAAAAAGAACAAAAGTCGTCAACTGTTGCAAAAAGCAAACTACGAAGCAAGAACGAATGACAGGGAGGACAGGCTTAAATAATAATGTCAGTGATGACAAACAGGTGCGTGTCGGGAACAAACGCGGCAGGTGAAAATAATAAGCAGCCATGGCAACAAACTCAGGTGTACAAAACAGGCACTCAAGGAGTCCAAAACTAACCAAAAACACAAGTATCTTGAAAACGTAAACAAAAAATATGATCCGGGCAGCGGATCATAACAACAAGTCTACATTTCAAATTAATTTTGGAAACTGTGGACGTTGTGTCCTTCGGAACAAAGAGGAAAATAATCATCCGGGTTGTTATAGGCGCAAAGTCCAAAAGCCAGCATCTGTAATGGTATGGGGGTGTATTAGTCCCCAAGGCATGGGTAACTTACACATCTGTGAAGGCACCATTAATGCTGAAAGGTACATACAGGTTTTGGAGCAACATTTGTTGCCATTCAAGTAACGTTATCATGGACGCCCCTGATTATTTCAGCAATGCCAAGCCAAGTGTTGCAACAACGTGGCTTCATAGTAAAAGAGTGTGGGTACTAAACTGGCCTGCCTGTAGTCCAGATCTGTCTCCCATTGAAAATGTGTGGCGCATTATGAATTCTAAAATACCACAACGGAGACCCCGGACTGTTGAACAACTTAAGCTGTACATCAAGCTTGAAAAATTGGTCTCCTCGGTTCCCAAACGTTTACTAAAGGTTGTTAAAAGGAAAGGCCATGTAACACAGTGGTAAAAATGCCCCTGTGCCAACTTTGTGCAATGTGTTGCTGCCATTAAATTACAACTTAATAAGTATTTGCAAAAAAAAAAAGAAAATAAGTTTCTCAGTTCGAACATTAAATATCTTGTCTATGCAGTCTATTCAATTGAATATAAGCTGAAAAGGATTTGCAAATCATTGTATTCTGTTTTTATTGACCATTTACATAACGTGCCAACTTCACTGGTTTTGGGGTTTGTCCAATAACTATTTTAACAAGCGTAACTTCCTGGGCCATAGTTGTAAAGTACACAGAAAATTTAGAGATGATTCACATTCAGCTCCAATCAAATTGTTTAGAGCAAGTAGGTCTAGCTGTGTGCAAAGTTGCAAGGTACTTAATCAAATTTGGAATATTATAATAGGTATAATACATATATTCATTTAAAACCATTTTAGGGAAAACATAAAGTTAGATTATTTTTGTCTGCGGCACAAAAAACAAATCAAGTCCATTTTTATCAATAAAAAAAATGGTATCATAAATAATACAATTAAATTGGTTAATAAATGCATATGGTTGTTCAATTAATATTAAACGTACAGCACCAAATCAAAAAATTACATGTTTAAACCAGATTAATCACTCTGTTGAATTTAGATTAATCATGATTAATCACAAGTTATTGCTCGCTTGCACAATTTAAATGAACTTAAAAAAAAAAGATCCCAATATTTGGACACAAATACAATTTGACTGTCAAAAAAGAAATGTTCTACCACATGAGTTAATGCAGCCAGAGCATACATTAATAAAATGCATTATTATTATTATTATTATTATTTATAGAGATGTAATGCGTATGGAGCATCAGCAAACATGTACGTTTTGTAATCACATGATGTTTCTCACCCTCATTTCCTGTGAGAGTTTGTGCACAGACTGCTGCATGCCGCCAAACTGCCCATACATGCGCTCTCTAACCTTCTCCAGAGAATCTCTCACCTGAATAAACACACAAGGAGAAAGCATGCAGATAGGATCTACCATCTCACAAACAAGCCAGCAGATATCACAACAGTGTGTGTGTGTGTGTGTGTGTGTGTGTGTGTGTGTGTGTGTGTGTGTGTGTGTGTGTGTGTGTGTGTGTGTGTGTGTGTGTGTGTGTGTGTGTGTGTGTGTGTGTGTGTGTGTTCCAAGTGTCTCACATCCGCCACTCACCTCCCTGATGTACTTCATTTCATCATGAAGGTGATGGACAGTCCACTCTCGCGCCCTCACTTCTGGTACTCTGCTGGAGTTGTTCCTCTGCACCACGCCGTACATTTTGGGGCCATGATGCTGCAGCGAGGGCTCTGACAGCCCATTGGTCATGTCACCCAGGGGCTGAGGGAGACAAGGACACACTGCTCAGGTTTCGTTCAGCTCGGACCGTGCGTTTGTGTGCATCCTGCCGGTGCGTGCACAATTTGTGTTTGTTGCACATGCTTACAGTACATGTGTGCAGCATATTAAGTATTTGCACTACTGTTGCTGCTCAACAATGGAAACAGGAAGTTGGGAACAGGCGTCAAAAACCAAGGAGGTTGAACTGAGGGTGTCGTGTTTCTGCAACCTTGAACCTGAGCTGCTGTCCTTTCTGCCTTTTGGACCTCCAGCAGCCAGTGGAGCAAAGCTAAGATGATGAGCAGAGCAATCTACAAATATTTAATGTCTCCTGTTTAAATTCTGTGTACTTCTGTGTAGTCTAGCTATGGTAATCTTGTGTCTACATTGCATTGTTTACCTGCATACACTGTTCATGGCTGATATGACTAATAAAGAAGCGTGAACCTGAGAGACATTGATAGATTTAAGTGCTTCAATGCGAGACTTTGGGGTCTCAAATTACAACCGTGTTCATTGTCTCGACATGAAATTGCCAGCAAGCGGGTTAATTTATCATTATCGATGACATAAAATGAACATTTCCTTTTAGAGGCTATTATGTTTCTGTATTTGTTATAGTTTAATCAGTCCCTTTGGGAGTTCACAGACTTTTTGTGATGGTTGCGGCCTAAAATGTCTCTACTGGTGGTAGCTGTTTCTTAAAGTTGCAGCCAAAGTTGCAATCTTTTAAAGCTTATGAATTTTTTAAGTATTCCTAGTAACCCTAAGCTTAAAGGATTTCTAAAAAAAATTGGAACACAAGTACTGTATTTACTCATTTTGTGGCACACAGACTTAAAAGCAGTGTTGGGTTAGTTACTGAAAAACAGTAACTAGTTATAGTTACTAGTTACTTCATTTCAAAAGTAACTCAGTTACTAACTCAGTTACTTACACCAAAAAGTAATGCGTTACTGTGAAAAGTAACTATTTAGTTACTTCTTTTTTTCTTCTTTTTTTTTAAAGCTCCAATTAATGCCCTTTTAGCCTTTATTTCAGTACTGTTATTGCACTGGAGAATAATACAATCTGTTGATCAACTTGACATGCATTTGTATCACTGAACTCTGCTAAGCAATGTGGTCGACATACAACACACAAAGACAAAGATATGTTACAAAGGCCAATTTGTTTCTGGCCAGAACAAATTGACAAAACTATTTTAAATAGCTGCAACATAACATACATAAGTAACAAACAGCATAATAACAGCATAGCTGTAAAGCAAGAAAGGCACACACTACATACACAAAGCCTAACCAGGCATTTTTTCCTCAAGAAATTCTGACACAAAATCATGTCTGAAGCCCAGAACACTCTACACATTTCCCCAGTTTTAGTTTAGAGATAAGGAAAGATTGGCCTGGCCCACTAGCATCCCTCTTTATGATTGACAGAGTGGGTGTACCTTCAGTTCTGAAATATGAGCAGAGGCAGAGTTAATCCTTACATGGTGAAGTGTCATTGGAGTCTCTGTCTCTCTTTACTAGCTTCGTCGAAGCATGTTGCTATGTAGCTTGTTTCAGCAGATTTGAATTGCTGTTTTGGGCAGTAGATGGGATCTTTGATCCAAAGCACAATTTACATTTAACTAAATTGTTATTTTCTTTGTGCTCGACAAAAGAAAAGTAGTGAAAATATCTCCATGTTAGCAAACTCGACTTCTGGCTCCGCCATGATCAGACACGCCCCCCTCCCCCCTCTCCTCCCTCCACACACTCACACTCACACTCACACACAGAGCGCGTGTCTCTCTCTCTTCTCCGGCTTGTGACACAAGAAGAATCAGAACGACACAGCAGCCCTCCGATAAAACACACTTTATACTACAAAAAAAGTAACGTAAAATAACGCAGTAACGCATCATGTAGTAACGGTAACTGAATTACTGAATATAAAAGAATAACGCGTTAGATTACTAGTTACCGCCGAATCTAACGGCGTTACAGTAACGCGTTACTTTGTAACGCGTTAGTCCCAACACTGCTTAAAAGTAGATGCTCTATGGCAGTAAAAGCACATACTCAAAGCTAATTGTCAAATTAGTGTTCTTTTTTAATTTATTTCTAAGTAATGATGGTAATTATTAATCATAATTACAGAAAAAAACACCCCAAAGACTTCCTTATTGTCCACTGTCTGCTCCGTTGCAGACCTTCATGTATGTTTGACGCTTGAAAAGTGTTTGTCCAGCTTAAACATTCATTAACATTCCAAAACATTTTTAACCTCGCACATTTGAGCATTTGTGAACAGTTGAGAGCGATCAATAGCGGTAATTTTAGTTGGTAAATGAGAAACAATGAGATATTTTCATCACACGTCAACATCTTGGTCATGTAAAGGTTACTTCTTTGCTAGGTCAGCATGACAAATTAAAACCTGTTCTTAATTGTTTTACCTTGGATAAATGAATGTTAAATAAGTATATAACTACATGTAAACTAGAAAGTAATTGTTTATATGCTACATTACCCAGAAGGCTTAGAGCACTGTAGACAGGAAGAGGAAGTATGTCTGAGGTACCTCATTTGATCAATTAAGAGTTAATATGTTGGTACACGTTGTTGTTTCTGCGTTGTCTACACAAGAAACAAACACAAGTTTTGATTGGACAGTTGATGAGCGCCGCTTAGATACAAATTTGATTGGTGAACATGCCATGCGGGGAAGTTGTGAGGCTGCACATTTTTTGGGGATTGTCACCATCACAAAATCCTGGTGAGACTGATTAATATCTATTTGTAAACAGCCTAAAATAATAGTCTGATACAACATACATCTATGTCACTTTGTCAGCCATGTGCAAAACCCATAATCATCATAATGCACATGTTATTATTGTGAGTATATTTGAATGAAATTAAATATGATATTTATTAGTATGGTTGATACTGTCAAGTATCAAGCGATTATGTATTGTAACGTATTAAGAATTAGATTATCTGACTAATGGGGCAGGACATCATAAGCTTTTGATTCTTCCTGATACTTTTCTGATGCACACCTTGTTTCTTTCTTTCCTTTACATTTGATTATTAATATTATTGTTGTGGGGTTTGTTTTTGCAGATGAAGATATTGTATTGGGGATACTTGTTTGTTTAAATGGTCTGTTGTTTTTAAAAATAAAATGAAATGATTGCAATATGTTTATTAATATATAACGGTGTACAACTATACTTGCATCATACTCAAAGATGGATGTAATATTTTGACTCTCTTGAAGCTAAAAGAGGTTCGTTCAATGCCTCCCAGACAATGTCAGTCCGCACTGAGCATTATTATTTTTCTACTGGTAGAATTAATGATACAGTTCTTCGATCGGATGTCATTATTATTAATGTCATTATTAATGTCTAATGTGTTGGTGGCTTACCTGCGTGGGTGACTCTCTGCCAGCTGGCCTCTCCCTTTGGATGAGCCTATTCCTCGTTTTCCAGCCATCTTTGTTATCCTGCACAAAGACAAAACACATGCTCATCAACAAGACAGGACTTTCAAACATGATCATGTTTTTTTTTCTCAAGTTAAAGTTAAAGTACCAATGATTGTCAAACACACACTAGGTGTAGTGAAATGTGTCCTCTGCATTTGACCCATCCCCTTGTTCACCTCCTGGGAGGTGAGGGGAGCAGTAGGCAGCAGCAGTGGCCATGCCCGGGAATCATTTTTGGTGATTTAACCCCCAATTCCAACCCTTGATGCTGCATGCCAAGCAGGGAGGTAATGGGTCCCACTATTATAGTCTTTGGTATGACTCGGCCGGGGTTTGAACTCACGACCTACCCATCTCAGGGCGGACACTCTAACCACATGGCCACTGAACAGGTTACTGCAACTTACTGACGACAAACATCCATCTTTTGTCCCATTCCCACCAAATGTCCAGGAGCTTTCATTTCTAAAAAGTAATACGGCTGTTCTTCGCTACAATGCGCTTTTAATGTCACAGCTGAAGCTACAATACAGATAAAAAAGGTTTCTTAAGCATATTGTACATGTTTTTGGCCTAAATGAAGTGTTAAATTAAGTGTTAAAGGGGAACATTATCACCAGACCTATGTAAGCGTCAATATATACCTTGATGTTGCAGAAAAAAGACCATATATTTTTTTTAACCAATTTCCGAACTCTAAATGGGTGAATTTTGGCGAATTAAACGCCTTTCTATTATTCGCTCTCGGAGCGATGACGTCACAACGTGACGTCACATCAGGAAGCAATCCGCCATTTTCTCAAACACAATACAAACACCGAGTCAAATCAGCTCTGTTATTTTCCGTTTTTTCGACTGTTTTCCGTACTTTGGAGACATCATGCCTCGTCGGTGTGTTGTCGGAGGGTGTAACAACACGAACAAGGACGGATTCAAGTTGCACCAGTGGCCCAAAGATGCAAAAGTGGCAAGAAATTGGACGTTTGTTCCGCACACTTTACCGACGAAAGCTATGCTAGGACAGAGATAGCAAGAATGTGTGGATATCCTGCGACACTCAAAGCAGATGCATTTCCAACGATAAAGTTAAAGAACTCTGCCGCCAGACCCCCAGGAAAAGAGTGCGGATGAGGGTATGTCTAAAGAATATATTAATTGATGAAAACTGGGCTGTCTGCACTCTCAAAGTGCATGTTGTTGCCAAATGTATTTCATATGCTGTAAATCTAGTTCATAGTTGTTAGTTTCCTTTAATGCCAAACAAACACATACCAATCGTTGGTTAGAAGGCGATCGCCGAATACGTCCTCGCTTTCTCCCGTGTCGCTGGCTTTCGTGTCGTTTTCGTCGGTTTCGCTTGCATATGGTTCAAACCGATATGGCTCAATAGCTTCAGTTTCTTCTTCAATTTCGTTTTCGCTACCTGCCTCCACACTACAACCATCCGTTTCAATACATGCGTAATCTGTTAAATCGCTTAAGCCGCTGAAATCCGAGTCTGAATCCGAGCTAATGTCGCTATAAACTTGCAGTTCTATGCGCCATGTTTGTTTGTATCGGCATCACTATGTGACGTCACAGGAAAATGGACGGGTGTATATAACGATGGTTAAAATCAGGCACTTTGAAGCTTTTTTTAGGGATATTGCGTGATGGGTAAAATTTTGAGAAAAACTTCGAAAAATATAATAAGCCACTGGGAACTGATTTTTAATGGTTTTAACCCTTCTGAAATTGTGATAATGTTCCCCTTTACATTACGGTAAGTGGTATTGATGTCTTATATGTATCAGAGTGCAGTATTTGTCTTATTTTCTATAATGTTGTTGCGATCGATAAAGATATTCCCATAGCCAGACTTACGATTCAGGGTCCAAAGTAAACCATGTTTACAACAACGGGCTGCTAACTATCTTCACAAGCGACAATCTCAGATTGACTAACTTTGGCAGACATGTTTAAAGGACTTCATCTTCAACTCCTGCCTCATCAACAACACATTTCAACACTAGTGAGACTTTGACGTGATCAATACCAAAAGACAACAGCAGGACGTAGCATCGGACAACCATCGCAGCCCTCTAGGTTCAAGATGCACTCCATCTTCAACATCAGTAACACAACTTTGGCGTGAGCACTGGGGAATGTCAAAGCAGGAGACGCATTGCTAAGACAGAATGCTAACAACAAAGCTAATGATCTTAGTTGCGACTTTTGACAAAGTTTGTGTTGAAACGATGTACGCCTGTGGTTTCAGCACATGGAAGCCCGGCTACCGCTGAGTACTACAATCTACAGTAGAATACACTCAAGGCTACTATATTGGTAAAGTGTAAAGGTGACTAGATAGGTTTTAGTTCATGTTTAGAGGGATCTAATAATGTTTAAAAACAATATTGTAGCGTTGGATGGGTTTGACAAACGTCTTTCCTTGAAGAGGTCAAGAATTGCTGACGCAATGTGCGATCATTTGTACTTTTAATGATCACGTCAATTTCAAAAAAACACACACACACAAGTGAACGCAAAGCATACTTAGTCAACAGCCACACCTATCACACTGAGGGTGGCCCTATAAAACAACATCAACATTCACAAACATGCACCACACTGTGAATCCACACCAAACAAGAACGACAAACACATTTCTGGAGAACATCCGCACCGCAACACAACATAAACACAACAGAACCAATACCCACAATCCCTTGCAACACCAACTCTTCCGGGACGCTACACAGCCCCCACCTAACTGGGTTCGTTGTCCCCCAACAGCCCATGCGTTCATCACAAAGTCCCGCAAGTGCTGAGGCAACCGGCGTCGTCGATGTCCCTCTGATGTCGGCTGGCTGCTACCACTGTGTGCAGGTAGGTCGGAAGTGGGGGTTACCTCAGCATCCTCGTTGCTTCCTGGGGGTATCTCCCCCTGCGGCAGGGTGCTTGACTCCAAGTTCCCCCGGCTCTGGTCCAATGGCTGGTATGGGGCCAAGCGGTCTCGGTGCAGCACCACCAGCCGGTTCCGAGGTGCCAGTCGTATCCGATAGACCACGTCGGACAACTTCTGGAGGACCTTGCAGGGTCCCACCCAGTGGCTGGTGAGCTTCGGGGAGAGTCCTTTCTTTCTCACCGGGTTATAGACCCAGACATGCGCGCCTGGTTCAAAGTCCTGGCCTCGACTGCGGAGGTCATATGCCCGCTTCTGTTGGACCCCAGCCTCCGTCAGGCTGGTGCGGGCAAAATCGTGAGCCTCCCGCAGCCGCTCCACAAGGTTGTAGTAGTAGTCCAGGCCCGGTGCTCCTCTCACTTCTGGTTCTGGGGCTGGGCCAAAAACCAAATCAACAGGCGTGCGCAGTTCGTGACCAAACATCAATGATGCAGGGGTGCAGCGTGTGGACTCCTGCACCGCTGTCCTGTAGGCCCAAAGAATGAGTGGGAGGTGTAAATCCCAGTCTTTCTGCCGCTTATCGGTGAGGATGGCAAGTTGTGTGGCCAAGGTTCTATTAAAACGCTCCACCAACCCGTCACTCTGAGGATGCAGCGGCGTGGTGCGAGTCTTTTTCACACCCAGGCGACGGCACACCTCTTGGAATACCTGGGACTCGAAGTTCCGTCCCTGGTCACTGTGCAACTCCTCTGGAGCTCCAAATCGGCAGAACATCTCCGAAACCAATCTCTCTGCCGTTGTCGCAGTGCTCTGGTCGGGTACCGCATACGCTTCTGGCCATTTCGTGAAGTAATCCATGGCCACCAAGATGTAACGGTTTCCGCTATCAGTGACCGGAAATGGGCCGAGAATGTCCACACCCACTCGTTCCATGGGGGCCCCCACCTGGAACTGCTGTAGGGGAGCATGGGAGCGGCGTGTTGGGCCTTTCTTTGCTGTGCAGGCATCACAGCGGTGGACGTGCATCTCCACGTCACGGCGACAGCCTGGCCAGTAAAAGCGCTGCCTCAGTCGGAGCAAGGTCTTGGTCACTCCAAAATGGCCAGTCCCTGGGAAGCCATGCATCACTTCGAGGACCTGAGGCCGCAGCACACGGGGCACCACAAGTTGGAGGGCAGCATGTTGTCCTGTCGGGGCTTCCCAGCGACGATATAGCAGGTCGCGAGACAACAGGAGGCTGTCCCACTGGGAGTACAGTGCTTTGGTCTCAGTGTCCAAGTGCACCACTGTGGCCCATTCCGGTCGCTGCTGTGCCCCCACCCAGCTGCGAGCTCTCTCAAGCACTGGGTCTTGTCTTTGATGGTCGATCAATTGTTGGGGGGTGAAGCTGTCCAGGTCGACTGAGATGTCATGTTGCCTGACTGCAGCTACTGATGGGTCTGGCATGCACCGCTCTTCCGCCCGCTGGCAGAAACGACACGCCTCCTCACAGGGCCGTCTGGACAGTGCATCAGCGTTGCCGTGCAGGCGGCCTGGTCGATGAGAAATCGTTAAGTCATATTCCTGCAAGATCTCGACCCACCTGGCCAGCTGCCCCTCGGGTTCCTTGAAGTTCAGCAACCAGGTGAGGGAGGCATGATCCGTCCGCAACACAAACCGTTGACCATACAGGTAGGGACGGAAATGACGAAGGCCCAGGACAATTGCCAACAATTCCCGACGGGTGACGCAGTAGTTCCGCTCTGGCTTGCTCAGCCCCCGACTGTAAAAGGCCACAACCTGCTCACCGTGATTCCCTTCCTGTGACAGCACAACCCCCACGCCGACATCACTGGCATCTGTATCAACCACGAAAGGTCGGCTGGGGTCTGGGTAGGCCAACACTGGGGCTCGGACCAAGGCCTCTCGCAGCTGTGCAAAGGCCTCATTGCAGCTGTCAGTCCATTCAAATAACTGTCCCTTGTGTGTGAGCTGGTGCAAGGGGCCAGCAATGGTTGCAAAGTCCTTGATAAATCTCCGGTAATAGGATGCCAGTCCCAAGAAACTCCGCAACTCTTTAACATCCCTTGGCGCCGGCCAGTTACGGACAGTGGCAACTTTGGCTGGATCAGTGGCAACACCTTGCCCACTGACGACATGCCCCAGGAAGGAAACTTCACGCCGAAGCAAATGGCACTTTTTGGGATTCAATCGCAGCCCAGCCTGACGAATGGCCTGGAACACATGCTGGAGGTTCTGTAGAGCCCCCTTAAATCCTGAAGCATGCACCAGGAGGTCATCCAGGTACACCACACAGCGATCACGGGGGATGGATGCCAGCACTCTCTCCATCAACCGCTCAAACGTGGCAGGTGCGTTGCAAAGCCCGAACGGCATCACCTTGAACTGCCAGAGTCCTTGACCTATTGTGAACGCTGTCTTTGGTCGAGCTTCGGCGGCCAACTCCACCTGCCAATAGCCACTGCGGAGATCCAGGGAGCTGAACCAGGAGGAGCCAGTGATGTAGTCCAGCGTATCATCTATGCGCGGCAACGGGTAGGAGTCCTTGCGTGTTACATCGTTGAGCCGTCTGTAGTCGACGCAGAACCGCCATGAGCCGTCCTTCTTCTTGACCAGAACTGCGGGTGCTGCCCATGGACTGCTGGAGGGC
The DNA here is from genome assembly GCF_033978685.3 of Nerophis lumbriciformis. Lineage (NCBI taxonomy): Eukaryota > Metazoa > Chordata > Actinopteri > Syngnathiformes > Syngnathidae > Nerophis > Nerophis lumbriciformis. The sequence goes on from NC_084553.2 coordinate 30,588,091, forward strand.
TCGATGACGCCCGCCTGGCGCATCTCCTCGATTTTCTCTTGGGCAGCCATTCGTTTGGCAAGGGGCAGACGGCGTGGGTGTAGCCGGATTGGTCGTGCGTCTCCTGTGTCGATGTCGTGGAGTACGAGACTGGTGTGAATGCAGTCTTCATCTTTCGCTGCAAAAATGTCTTGAAAGGCATTCAGTATGCTTTTCAGTCGCTCCTGCTGGGTGGTATCCGAGCCTTGACTGCTTCGCTCAAACAGTTCTGCAATAGCCTGCTGGGTCTCTATAGTAGGCGGCCTATTAGTAGAAGGGTTAGGGTGAGACTTCTTCTGGTCCACCATGAAGGCCGTAGCCGCGGATGGCTCTGTGGGGGCTGTCACTCTGCAGGCGCCTGGCTCATCAGTACCCTGGAGGGAAACTGTTTTCTCACCAAGATGAAGCATGGCCCTAGGCACATCGACCACAGCTCTCCACATCTCCAACAGGTCAAGCCCAACAATACAGAGGTCTTGAATGTTGGCCAGCCAGAATGGATGTCGTCTCTCTTGACCCGCCACCTTAATGCACACTGTCCCTTTGCCCAGCATGGCAGCCTTGCTCCCTGTGACGGTTGTAATTCGGGCGTTGGTGTTAGTCCAGCCTGATGGCAAGCTGTGTTGCAAGTGGGGAAGGACACCCGGCCGGATAATGGAGATAGTGGACCCCGTGTCAACCAGGGCTCTGCAGACTGTTCCATCAAGCTCACATTCCAGGTATAGCCCCGGGGCCCTGCCCAGGCGGCCCAGGCGCTGTGCATCACATTCGGGTACAGTGGAAACCATCCCGGGTGTCAGTTCCCCGACACTGACACCCCTCTCTAGTTTGACGACGCCTCAGCGGCAACATCAATGGGGGCAGGGGCTGGACAGTGTCTTGCAATGTGGCCAGGGACACCGCAGCGGTAACAGTTCACTTCGGTCTGCCTTCTCCGGGAGGAGCGTGGCCGTGGCGTTGCAGTCACTTGGTCGGCTCCCTCTCGTTCTGTCCCGTCCCATCCAGCCTGGCGGACTCGCGGAACATCACGGCGGCCATCTGGACACAGAACGTGCTCCACACGTTCGGCTTCAGTCAATGCGGCAGAGAGAGAGTGTTTAGCAAACATTCTGAGATGTTCCCGAAGTCGTTCAGGCTGTAGACCACGGACAAAGGCTTGCACGGTGAGCTCTTCCTGTAATACTTCTGGAAACGCTGGGTGGCCCCTTCGCACCAGACGGCGAAGGTCGGCAGCATAAGCTCCGAGACTTTCTCCCAAAAGGCGTCGCCGCTTGTACAGCTGCTCTCGTGCTTCGTCTGCATGGATTGGTCGCCCGTAACGTCGTTGAAGAGCCTCACGCATGGCCCCCCAATCAGCCAATTCCTCCTCTTGTAAATCGACTAAACACTGTAGGGCTGGGCCTTCCAGGGACAGCGCCACATGCCCTGCGGTTGCCACATCAGACCAGCCATTCAAACGTGCTGCTAGCTGGACCTGGAGAAGGAAGGATTCAATAGAGCCTTCTCCACTATAGTGAGGAAGCTTTGGTGTGGCGATGCTTGGCCTGTAGTCATCTCGCAGGGAATTTGTGTCCACCATCACCGCAGGAGAGGCACTTCTTCGCCAGGCACTCCTTCCCACACGAGGCGCACTTCTTCCATCTGGCTGAACTTCCAATCTTATCCCATCATTTTGAGCTTCCATTCTTCCTCCAAATGGATGAGCCTCCCGTCCACTAGGGCGGCGCAGGTTCCTCTCTTTTACTTGTTGATGAGGTAGTTGAGCCTCCAATCCACCAGGGCGGCGCTTGTTCCTTTCCTCTTCCTGGTGACGAGGCAGGTGGTCTTCATCCGGAAGTGCATTCTCCCAGCACTTGATAAGATCTTCAGGCTTCTTTGAGAAAGCCATCCCACATCTGACACCAATGTAGCGTTGGATGGGTTTGACAAACGTCTTTCCTTGAAGAAGTCAAGAATTGCTGACGCAATATGAGATCATTTGTACTTTTAATGATCACGTCAATTTCAAAAAACACACACACACAAGTGAACGCAAAGCATACTTAGTCAACAGCCACACCTATCACACTGAGGGTGGCCCTATAAAACAACATCAACATTCACAAACATGCACCACACTGTGAATCCACACCAAACAAGAACGACAAACACATTTCTGGAGAACATCCGCACCGCAACACAACATAAACACAACAGAACCAATACCCACAATCCCTTGCAACACCAACTCTTCCGGGACGCTACAATATTTAAAAGGTCGTAAACTGCTTTTTATGCAGAAAATGTCCAGTACTAATCATCCATGATAAACAAGGGATGATTATATGTGCAAGTGTGGCTCTTCCGAAAAGGTCAGGAACTTCATTTTCCAACCCTTGATGCTGGTTCAGGTGTAACACTCCTGTGGTGGAAAAGAGGCTGATGTTTCTCAACTAACATTCCAGACCCGTTGTCCATCAAAGGAGGCGTCAGTCTCTACATGGAGTCGAGATAAGAGCGAGGAGGACCAGAACAAAGACCTCAGTGTTGTTGTTGTATGGAGGAAGGCCAGCCTCATATTTCTCCACCATTTCACTTTACTTCTGACAAATGATGAGTGCCTCTCAACAATGCTGCCATGTGCTGTTGAAATGCGTCCAAACACACACTGCTCAAAGTGTTTGCTGGATTTTGGAGCCAAAACCACCGACGCACCATTTTGTTGGAAAGGAGTACGTTTATTTCACTTTGTTTTGTTGCCATGAGGAGAAAGAAGAAAATAATGTACCCTAAAACCAATACTTGATTAAAAAAAATGATTACAAACAATCATAGAAGCATATATATATTATATAAAGTAGGGGTGTCAAATTCCATCCATTTTCCACCGCTTGTCCCTTACAGGGTCGCGGGCGGTGCTAGAGCCTATCCCAGCTGCATTCGGGCAGGAGGCGGGGTACACCCTGGACAAGTCGCCACCTCATCAGAGGGCCAACACAGATAGACAGACAACATTCACACTCACACACTAGGGCCCATTTAGTGTTGCCAATCAACCTATCCCCAGGTGCATGTTTTTGGAGGTGGGAGGAAGCCGGGGTCAGAGGGAGAACATGCAAACTCCACACAGAAAGATCCTTCGTATTGTGAGGCACACGTACTAACCCCTGTTCCACAGTGCTGCCCGGGTGTCCAATTATTGCGTTAATTAATTACAGTCATATTTGGCGCATTATGTTTTGAATCGCGTTAAGAAAATTTTTCATCTCTAACGTTATAGTCTCTGGAGCTTCATCACTTTATTTTGTGATGATGAACAATTACATGTTTGATGTAATTGTTCATCATAAATGACTACACTTCATATTGTCTAAAGCAGACAAAAAGGAACACGTTCCATGTGAAAGACTTGCTTTTGTATTTTTTCAGAAGTGTATTTACTCTTTTTTTAAACTTCAGTATTTTAATTGGACCTGGTGTTTTATTTTAGTACATGGCTAAGGCTGAATCTGTTTAAGTCTGTTAAAAACAATAAATGACTTCAGGATGCCATTTTTTTGTTATATATAAATTTTTTGATCTGCCACAATAATGTCCATCCATTCATCCATTTTCTACCACTTGTCCCTTTTGAGGTCGCAGGGGGTGCTGGAGCCTATCCCAGCTGCACACGGGCAGAAGGCGGTGTACACCCTGGACAACAGACAACATTCACACTCACATTCACACACTAGGGTTGATTTAGTGTTGCCAATCAACCTATCCCCAGGTGCATGTCTTTGGAGGTGGGAGGAAGCCGGAGTACCCGGAATGAACCCACGCAGTCACGGGGAGAACATGCAAACTCTCCACACAGAAAGACCCTGAGCCCAGGATCGAACTCAGGACCTTCGTATTGTACGCACTAACCCCTGTGCTACATTAATGTAATACATCTAAATGAAAATACCTCAAATGGAAGGCTTTTCTCAGCATTTTTAGGTAAGATTTTAAAAAGGTTAACTAGATTAATTAGTTACAACTCATAATTAATTAATCACATGTTTTAATCGCTTGACACTATAAATGTATTTAATCATAGCTTTGTAATTATTATCAAAAAAGAAGTTTGAAATAAAATATATTTATTTAACATCGTAAGTTCCACGTGAGTTCCACTGACATATCCAAACAACGTAAATGTGTGTCTTTGGAGTAATTACATGGCAGGACAACAGTAAAACACTTTAGTGAGTCATTCAAAGCGCACAAAGGTTATCTTGTGTCGTGTGGCTTTATTATGAAGTACAAAAGGTAGACTCATTCAAGGATTGAGTCAAGGCCACTTTGAGGAGAATGAACCTTTGGGGTAAAAACATCCAAAACAGTCAAGGAGGAGACGTCTTTTGTGTGAAGACGACATATCGAGTCTCAGCTAGGATATAATGGCCGCTTGGATGGTGTCCTTGTTGTGTCAGATTCCGGGACACTCCCTTTCTATATTTGTAGCTCACACAAACACACTTTTGTCTGGATATTGCATGTCTGGATTAAATGTACAGCACTGTTCTTGTTCCCTTCTCAGAATGCTGCCAACAATGCATGACATCTCAGAAACTAAATGATCTTTAATGTCAAAAGAAGTAAAAAAAACGAAAAAAGGCAACGAACAAGATAATGCTGCTGGTGCTTCTTTTGGGGGTGTTAGCATTGGAGGAATTAACAATGCATCCAAACAAGTGTTTAGGAGGCCTAATGAAGCCTGGTGAGCATTGCTTGGTGTGACTTTTAACACTTTTTTGAGTTTAGCACAAAGAAGTCCTGAATGTTCCTTTTTTCTTGAATCAGCCTTTTATTGATATGTATCTGCAGTTTATTATACAGCACCAAATGCTGCTTGTTATACATTATGTCAATGTTGGGAAAGTTATGTGCTTCACTGGAACAATCAAACCAGTGGTCAGTGCTTGATGGACTAAAACCCTCCTTTTTCATGGCTGTTGGCATGATCCCAGGACGCAGAGAACGGTACAGTGACGTAAAAAATGATTTAAGGATTCCCTTTATTAAATTTTCACAAATAGATACAGTGTGTTTTAATATTTTAATGAACCTTCAATGGCTGTGCAATTATATGGTCAAGATTTGAGAATTTAAAACACACTAGTTTTAATCTGGACCTGTCCTAATCTGGTCTAGACCCTACAAAAATAGTTAAATGTGTCTCTAATGCTTGTGCCGCACAATACGAAGGAAAGATCCCTGGGCTCGGGGTCTTTCTGTGTGCAGTTTGCATGTTCTCCCCGTGACTGCATGGGCTCCCTTCCTCCCACCTCCAAAGACATGCACCTGAGGATAGGTTGTTTAGCAACACTAAATTGTCCCAAGTGTGTGAATGTGATGAGGTGGCGACTTGTCCAGGGTGTAAGTGCCTTCCGCCCGAGTGCAGCTGGGATAGGCTCCAGCACCACCCACGACCCAGAGAGGGTGTCTGTATGCCGTCTCTGTTGCAGTTTAACAAATATAACTAAGGTTTCACAAATCACAAAATGTTTTTTTATGATTATTCAGGGTATATCTAGTCCAGATTTGAGATGTGTTGGTTTAGGTTTAGGCAGCACGGTGGAACAGGGGTTAGTGCAGTGGTTCTTAACCTGGGTTCGATCGAACCCTAGGGGTTCGGTGAGTCGGCCTCAGGGGTTCGGCAGAGGTCAAAACACACCCGACTCATCGTGTAAATACAAACTTCTCCCTATCGGCGTATTACGGATACGGCAACAGCTGACTGGTTTGCAGGTGTGTAATTTGTTGTGAGTTTATGCACTGTGTTGGTTTTGTTCTTTGAACAAGGTGATGTTCATTCACGGTTCATTTTGTGCACTAGTATAAAAACATGGTAACACTTTAGTATGGGGAACATATTCACCATTAATTAGTTGCTTATTAACATGCAAATTAGTAACATATTGGCTCTTAACTAGTCATTATTAAGTACTTATTAATGCCTTTTTCGGCATGGCCTTATTATAACCCTAATCCTCTAACCCTGACCCTAACCCTAACCATAACCAAATAACTCTAAATTAAGTCTTTGTTACTTAGAATATGTTCCTCATACTAAAGTGTTACCAAAAACATATAACTTTGTCTTGAATTTGAAAAAAAAAACCATTTTATTTTTCACAAAAGAAGGGTTCGGTGAATGCGCATATGAAACTGGTGGGGTTCGGTACCTCCAACAAGGTTAAGAACCACTGGGTTAGTGTATGTGCCTCACAATACGAAGGTCCTGAGTTCAATCCCGGGCTCGGGATCTTTCTGTGTGGAGTTTGCATGTTCTCCCCGTGACTGCGTGGGTTTCCTCCGGGTACTCCGGCTTCCTCCCACCTCCCACATGCACCTGGGGATAGGTTGATTGGCAACACTAAATTGGCCCTAGTGTGTGAATGTGAGTGTGAATGTTGTCTGTCTATCTGTGTTGGCCCTGCGATGAGATGGCAACTTGTCCAGGGTGTACACCGCCTATAGCCCGAATGCAGCTGAGATAGGCTCCAGCACCCCCCGCAACCCCAAAAGGGACAAGCGGTAGAAAATGGATGGATGGATGCATGGATGGTTTAGGTTTCAATTTGGACCAGTAGTAATCTTGATTGCATGCCTAATTGCATTTGCAAAAACCAATGATAACTTAATGAATCAGAAGCCAACTTAGCCTCTTCAAATGACGCTGGTAGATACATTCTACTGGTTGGCAGTCAGGGACAGGTGAGCCTCTTGATTGCCAACTAAGGCTACGTTGACACAGCAGGGTGTCCAATTGTTTTTTTTGTCGGATCAGATTTTTTTATGTAATTGTTCACCTTACAAAAAAAATGCGATGTCTAACATGAACACAAACTAACCCACATACAGACATGACGTCACGCGTGCTGCAGTGTTTATGGAAGCTTCAATTCTAGTAGGTCTCATTCATGGCACATTTGTGGTAATTACAAGGACATTGCTCAAGCAAAGTGAACATTTTCTGAACTGAATTATTGCGCGTAGTAGATTAAGAAGGAGGAGGCCAAGCTTTTCTGCTCTGGCATTGACGCGAGTTCCTAAACTATTATTTTCGTCTGTTTTATTTCTCATTTGTCAACTATTTATTTTGCAACTGTCAATTTTGGCCAAGAATTATGACGCTAATCGCTTTTTGATGACGTTTTGGTCAGATGAACGCGACCGGAGTGTTCAGACTGCAGTTGCAGTGCATACATCTCTGATTTATATCCACCTACAAAGGAGGCTTGGGTCAGATTTAAAAAACATTGGAATTGCATTGTTCACATTGAAATGAAAGAAGCCGATACAGATCACACATGGGGGAAAAAAATGGAATTGACTTGCAGTGTTAACAAGGCCTGGAAACAGGTGAGGAGAACGGAGCTGACAACAGGGGTAAAGTAACCACTTAATATGCCAACAAAGAAAGTGGCACTAAGAAAATAAGAGTGCAAACAGGAAATGATACAAAACAAAGAAGCATAATGAACAAAGTGTAAAAGTGTCTTAAAGGATCATGGCATCTTTGTTAGGTGGCAATTGTTCAATCTGGGAAACTTGTAGGTTGATGACATGTTTCTGACTTCAAACTGGAAGTAGCTGATCACATTCTTTTAAAAACACTCACTAAAGTCCTCTAATGCAGCGTTTTTCAGCCACTGTGCCGCACACTACTGTGCCGTGAAATATTGTCTTGTGTGCCGTGGGAAATTATACAATTTTACCTAATTGGTCTAAATACATTTTTTGCAAACCAATAATTATAATCCGCAAATAATGTGCCGTTGTTGAGTGTCTGTGCTGTCTAGAGATCGACAGAGTAACCATGTAAATACTCTTCCATGTCAGTAGGTGGCAGCAGGGCAGTTAACAAATTGCTTTGTCGGCCTATTTTGAGACAAGAGAATTAGTGATGCATGGATGGTTATGGTTTGAATTCATATCAAACAATTGTGGCAGGTATTTGATGAGAACAACTTTATATTGTCAATATAGGCTGCTGAGTTTCATCAGTCAGTGTTCAAAAATTCAGTGCAGAAAAATTCCGTGCAAAAAAATTCAGTGCAGAAAAATTTGCTGCTTCAAAACGCAAGACCCACTTCCGGTAAATTAAGACTGAAGCAATCGATGCTGTCACATAACCAGCCAATGAGGTATCAAGTTTGAAGTCACGTGACACAGGTCTTACATGCAACCAGGCCATGTAATCTCTGTACTTTATTTCAACTGTGGAGGTTGCTGTGATTTAATGAAAAACATCCCAAGATTCCGCAAAAAAAAGGATTAAAGCTGCTCATACGATCGTACAAACACCTACACAACAATGACGGAAACTAAAAACATAATAACAGACTATTTCAAAAACGGAATAAAATTGTAGTTTTTTACTTAATAAGACACTCAGAATGTACATGAAAATACAGATTGTGGAATTACAATATTCACTATTTACAATAAAACACCGAATATTGAGAATATATGAAGGTTGCTACTCTACTTCCCAGACCAGATGTCTTATATAATCGAGTAAGAACAAAAAAAGATGCAACAAACACGGCAAAACATAAACGCAAAGGGTAAAAAACATAGGATAGGATAAGATAGACTTTTATTTATTCCACAATGGGGAAATTACGTTATTGCAGTTCAGGTTTTTACATACAGTAACGTAAGTAAAACGTAATGAAAAACAAACAAATAGTAATAAATATAGATATTGCACAGTAATATGAGTAAATAAATACAAAAAACACTAACATTACACACCAAGAAAAAAGCTGCCAGTAATCTCACAAGTGTTTTGTAAAGTCTAATGGTTGTGGGTAGAAAGGACGTGCGATAGCGTTATTTCTTGCACCGTGGATGTAACAGTCGAATGCTGAAGGAGCTACTCAGGGCCTCCACAGTGCCGTGCATGAGGTGAGACAGATTGGACATTATGGATGTCAACTTGGTCAGCATTCTGCTGTCAGCTACCTCCTCAATTCTGTCTAGTGGGCAGCCTAGGACGGAATCAACTCTTTTAATCAGTTAATTAAATTTGTTCCTGTCTCTGACCATGCTGCCCCCACCCCAGAAAAAGACGGCATAGAACACTGCAGAAGCCACCACGGTGTCTTAAAGGTGCGCAGCAGTGACGCGCACACCCCGAAGGACCTCAGTCTCCTCAAGAGGTGTAGGCGACTTTGACCCTTTTTGTACAAACCCTGTTTCCATATGAGTTGGGAAATTGTGTTAGATGTAAATATAAACGGAATACAATGATTTGCAAATCATATTCAACCCATATTCAGTTGAATATGCTACAAAGACAACATATTTGATGTTCAAACTGATAATTTTTATTTTTTTGCAATTAATCATTAACTTTAGAATTTGATGCCAGCAACATGTGACAAAGAAGTTGGGAAAGGTGGCAATAAATACTGATAAAGTTGAGGAATGCTCATCAAACACTTATTTAGAACATCCCACAGGTGTGCAGGCTAATTGGGAACAGGTGGGTGCCATGATTGGCTATTAAAACAGCTTCCCAAAAAATGCTCAGTCTTTCACAAGAAAGGATGGGGCGAGGTACACCCCTTTGTCCACAACTGCGTGAGCAAATAGTCAAAACAGTTTAAGAACAACGTTTGTCAAAGTGCAATTGCAAGAAATTTAGGGATTTCAACATCTACGGTCCATAAATATCATCAAAAGGTTCAGAGAATCTGGAGAAATCACTCCACGTAAGCGGCATGGCCGGAAACCAACATTGAATGACCGTGACCTTCGATCCCTAAGATGGCACTGTATCAAAAACCGACATCAATCTCTAAAGAGTATCACCACGTGGGCTCAGGAACACTTCAGAAAACCACTGTCACTAAATTCGTGACAGTGATAAGTTTGTGGCTACATCTGTAAGTGCAAGTTAAAGCTCTACTATGCAAAGCGAAAGCCATTTATCAACAACACCCAGAAACGGCGCCGGCTTCTCTGGGCCCGAGATCATTTAAGATGGACTCATGCAAAGTGGAAAAGTGTTCTGTGGTCTGACGAGTCCACATTTCAAATAGTTTTTGGAAATATTCGACATCGTGTCATCCGGACCAAAGGGGAAGCGAACCATCCAGACTGTTATCGACGCAAAGTTCAAAAGCCAGCATCTGTGATGGTATGGGGGTGCATTAGTGCCCAAGGCATGGGTAACTTACACATCTGTGAAGGCACCATTAATGCTGAAAGGTACATACAGGTTTTGGAACAACATATGCTGCCATCTAAGCGCCGTCTTTTTCATGGACGCCCCTGCTTATTTCAGCAAGACAATGCCAAGCCACATTTAGCACGTGTTACAACAGCGTGGCTTCGTAAAAAAAAAGTGCGGGTACTTTTCTGGCCCGCCTGCAGTCCAGACCTGTCTCCCATCGAAAATGTGTGGTGCATTATGAAGCGTAAAATACGACAGCGGAGACCCCGGACTGTTGAACGACTGAAACTCTACATAAAACAAGAATGGGAAAGAATTCCACTTTCAAAGCTTCAACAATTAGTTTCCTCAATTCCCAATCGTTTATTGAGTCTTGTTAAAAGAAAAGGCCATGTAACACAGTGGTGAACATGCCCTTTCCCAACTACTTTGGCACGTGTTGCAGCCATGAAATTCTAAGTTAAAGATTATTTGCAAAAAAAAACAAAGTTTATAAGTTTGAACATAAAATACGTATGTCTTTGTAGCATATTCAACTGAATATGGGTTGAATAGGATTTGCAAATCATTGTATTCCGTTTATATGTACATCTAACACAATTTCCCAACTCATATGGAAACGGGGTTTGTACACAGCGTTTAAATTGTATGTCCAGTTTATTATTGAGATGAACACCCAGGTATTTAAATGAGTTCGCTATTTCTATATCTGATCCCTGGATGATATGTGGGTGTGGGTGGTGGAGCTCCATCACAAGCTCTTTTGGTTTAACTGGTGTTCAAGTGCAGGTGATTACGTACACACCAGTCGATGACGCTTGAGATGACTTCTCGGTATTCCTGCTCGCTCAAAAACATATCCCACCACTGTGGAGACGTCTGAGATATTCTGCAGATGGCAACGGATGGAGTCGTGCCTGAAGTCTGAGGTATAGAGCGTGAACAGGTAAGGTGAGAGCACCGTCCCTTGGAGAGCCCCTGTGCTGCAAACTACCACTTTGGAAGAACAGTCACGTAGACTCATGTACTGCGGCCTGTGTAAACAAGCCCCGCCCACTCTTCTTCATGCCTGGTCAGCATGGAGCTGCTGTGACGTAGTTCCTATGGTTACCGTTGTAACCCTTATGTCACTCAAAAGTGAAGATTTTCAGCATTGGAATCATTCCTATCGCTTGAAAACATCCAGAGGGCCGCATTCAAATGTTTATCATGTTTTATTATGCCCAGCTAACTGCCTTTTTGCTGCTTTGCAAGACCTGTGTCACGTGACATATATGTTGACGCCTCATTGGCTGATTCTGAGACGGGATCGATTGCGTCAGTCTTAATTTACCGGAAGTAGGTCTTGCATTTTCAGGCAGCGAATTTGTCTGCACTGAATTTTAAAACACAGAATTTTCAAACACACACAATTGTCTACCAAATGCCAAAAATTCGGTTACATAAATTCAGTGTCAAAAACAAGCTTTTGTAATAAAGACACAAATTAACCGTCATACATTGATTGAATTATTTATTTCAAACCTGCACAGTACAACAACACACTTTTTTTTTTTAAACATTTTGGCAGGGACATTTATGCAAGGCTTGAAAAGGGGTTGGATGAAGCAGATGCTTATAATATCCCTACCCCTCTCACTCATTCCACATTTAACAAACAATATAATACAAGAACAATACTATACAAACAAAAACAAGAAAAGCTCCTGTACACTAACAATACAATAGTACCACTGTTACTATGAGACAAGACAAGACGAGACAAAACACACACACACACACACACACACACACACACACACATACACACACACACAGGCCCAAACACTCTCTGACCATACACCTCTCTCCCATCGCTCTGTGCTGAGGGCATCACTCTCTTTCCTCCTCGTACTTCTTCAGTACTTCTTTTTTAAACAGTCTTTTAAATTGAATCATGTTAGAACAGGTTTTTAACTCGTCCCCTAAGTTGTTCCACAGACTGACTCCACGCACTGAAATGCACATTGATTTTAAAGTTGTTCTAAATTTAGGAAAATACAATTTTTTGTTTCCTCTTAGACTGTAACTATGGTGAGCATCTCTATCCTGGAATAAGTTTTGTATATTGGATGGTAGAGAGTTTTGGGATGCCCTAAACATAATTTGAGCAGTTTTAAAATTGATCACATCGTGCAGTTTAAGTTGCTTTAACTCCATGAATAGTGGATTTGAATGATGTAAGTAGTGAACATTGGACACAATCCTAATGGCCTTTTTCTGCAGAGTGACTAAAGGCTGTAGATGGGATTTATAACAATTTCCCCAGACTTCAACACAATAGTTTAGATAGGACATAATAAATGAATGATACAATAAAAGCAGAGCATTGGTGTTCAATAAACTCCTATAATATACTCACTCCTATACATATATAGGAGTGATGTGTCTTTGCTGGTCACAGTAAATATACATCATTCATGAATGGATTTGATGTACCGGTACTCACACATGCACAAATATTCTAATTAGAAAAGTTATGTCACAGGAACGATTAAGAAAAATTTAAAAATATCCGCTTTGATGTGTTCATTTAAAATACACTATATTTTATTTGCATGTTAGCAGACAGTTGCTGTGCTTCTTATTTCACAACATGTCCCAGCATTCTCACAATCATTTCAGTGCTAAAGTCTAAGTGAGAAAAGTAGAACTGTTAACAACCGTGGGGGAAAAAGCAGGTCAATTCATTTATTTTCTACATTGTTTGTCCTCGTCAGGGTCACAGGGGAGCTGGGGCCAATCCCTGCTGACTTTAAGAGGCAAGAGGCGGGGTCAACCCTGGACTGGTCAAGGGTCAATAACAATGACACATGTACACAAACAACCTTTCACACTTACATTCACACCTGGGGCTTAGCGTATTAAGTGTGCATATGCACACAAACCTGGCGTACGCACTTTTTCACGGCAAAGTTGAGATGTATAAAGAGTGAAATGAACGTGGAAAATTGTGGTGCCTCACGCCAACTTTACTTTACCTCCACTTGCCACCACTCCTCTGGTCTGAGCTGGCCTCTTTACCTGTCCCTGATTGACAAGCCGGACACACCTGTACCTGTCGCTGACTAAAATAATAAAGTATGATAAATATATAAAATGTATAAAATATGTATGTAGAGTATGTTGCTTTGCGCTTCATACGCTTGTTTGCTCTCTGTGCACTTTCCAGCTGCACATCTTTGGGTTTTTTGTGTGTTTTACCTGTGTTTTCCCTTATTAAGAAGGCTTTTTTCTGCACTTGCCTGCCATCTCTGTATGCCGGGATCCAGACAAGAATAGAATGTAACAGGAATAGATTAACCCCATTGTTAGCCACCTCATACTAGCATTTTTTTAAATATATATTTAGTAGGCACAGAAAAGGGAAAGATTGTGTGTTCTTGTCTCACATTTGGATTGTAGATGATGGGCAAAAAAGTTCCCCAAAAAGTAGAATAAATGATTTTCATGATGTGTGCCACCTTTATGAATTCCATTGATGCCATATTGACTTAACTGGTGAATATAGATTTCTGTAACTGTGCCTTTATCCAGATTAGTGATTCTTAAACTGTGGTACGTGTACCACTAGTGTTACGCGGGCTCCACCTAGTAGTACACCACAAAAAAATCACTTGATTAATGTACAGTGTTTTAGTTTCCTATCAAACACAGTATTACTGTTCAAACTGTACATAATGTTACAGTGGTCAAAAATAATACATATACCTGTTAAATAAAACCTCAGCTTTGTTTTTCATGAATACTTAGGCCTACTACTCTACAGTATTTTAATGCGGGTCATTATGGTGGTACTTGGAGAGACACGTTTTTCTGAGGTGGTACTTGGTGAAAAACATTTGAGAACCACTGATCTAGAGCTTTAGCAAAAGGAAGCAATAGGTTCCACCTTCCTCTTCAAAGTTAGGCAACACATTTTTAATTTTAAAAAGGTGTGCAACAGCTGGCCTGCTTTTACTGAGTATGACTCCCAAGCACCTCATGAGTCATAAAATTGAACGTTGATGTGCTGATTTATTTGTGTCATAGCAAACCAATTAAACACACGTCATGGCAGGCGACACGTGCGTTCCTCGCCTGTCAGTGTTCTACCCGTCAGGACCACACCCGCGAGAAAGGGAAGCACACTCCCTGATTACTGAAGTGTGTTATCAGCGTGTGTGTGTGTGTGTGTGTGTGTACGCAAGACCAGGCATGGGTCAAAGTTCACACACCACACAACCACACTTCTACTATAACAGACACACAATAGACAACAAAACAACACATTTCTCATCCTAATATGTGCGCACAGAAAACCCGCACAGTGCCTGCAGCATGTGCACACAATCAAATGCAACATTTTGTTGAAGAGAATTGGTCAAAACAAAGCTAACATAAGCAAACATATATATATATATATATATATATATATATATATATATATATATATATATATATATATATATATATATATATATATATATATATATATATATATATATATATATATAAAGTTAAAAAGTACCAACGATTCACACTAGGTGTGGTGAAATTATTCTCTTCATTTGACCCATCATCCTTGATCGCCCCTTGGGAGGTGAGGGGAGCAGTGAGCAGCAGCGATGGGTGCGCCCGGGAATAATTTTTGGTGATTCAACCCCCAATTCCAACCCTTGATGCTGAGTGTCAAGCAGGGAGGTAATGGGTCCCATTTTTATAGTCTTTGGTATGACTCGGCCGGGGTTTGAACTCACAACCTACCGATCTCAGGGCGGACGCTATATATATATATATATATATATATATATATATATATATATATATATATATATATATATATATATATATATATATATATATATATATATATATATATATATGTATGTATATACCTATATACCTATATACCTATATACATATATATGTATTTATATGTATATAGGTATGTGTGTATATAATATCATGCAGCTAAGGTGGTGGTGTGGATAAAATGTAGACCGCAGGAATATACACTATGTCACACACGCCCTTCTGTCAGGATTACATAAGACAGACATCTTGAGGAAATTTGTTTCATGTCTTTTTAGCCAGACTACGTGGACCTCAGGCAGGATGGTTAAGTGTGGAATTTCAAAAGTGGATTCAGTGAATGAGACTTACTGCATTGGAATAGGCAGACCTGGGCTCCTTGTTTGCGTCATCTCCTGCGTGCAGTGTCAACCTGAGGCGTCGGATCGACCTCTGAAGAGAAAATAGTCAGGGAAAAGTTTAAAAAAATATTCAATCTGTAAGAGTCCATGCATGTCCCAATACTTGACCTAGATCAAGTTTATTAGCTTTTTTTTATACATGATATTTTGTCGATGTGGCTTGTGCAGCCCTTTGAGACACTTGTGATTAAGGGCTATATAAATAAACTTTGATTGATTGATTGATTATGTCTTGATATTACCAGAAAATAACTTATTTTTAATAATTATCACAAAAGGAGGTCTTTCTAAGACTCAGCGTTGTGTTGTTTTTACGTCCTAATATCAACAGAGGTAAACTTATTTTTAAACTTTTATGACAGTCAATAAATGTCACCAAATGATATGCCATTTGTCATTTCTGTTTAGCATTAGTGCTTTATTGTTTTTCAGCCTAATATAACTTAGATTTTTCACTTTTATGACATTTTAGAATGTTGAGACGCTATCTTGGGTTAACTTCTTTTTACACTTGTATGACAACTGAAGAAAAAAAAATTGTGTTTCGACATAATAAACGATTTGTCATGGTTACAGTTTGACCCTGGAACAGATTCTTTTTCCATTGTTGCTCTGCTGTAAGCTTTGATTATGCTTACATTTTTAATTGTTTGATTATACAGTCGTTCCTCGCCACATTGCGCTTCAAATGTTGTGGCTTCACCACATAGCAGATTTTTGGGGGATATTTTTTTATAACACATTCTACAATATTTTTGGTCCTAAATTAAGCATTTTCAAGTAAAAGGTTGGCTAAATGAACTAAAACATATCCATACTACAGTAGTATTGGCCACGAGATGAAACCAAACCAATCAGTATTATTGTTCAGTATTGTGGCCACTGATTGGCTCAGCCTCAGAAAGCATTACTATATCGGATTAAAAGAGCGTAAAGGTGACCAAAGTGTGGTATTTAATGTCTAAAGGGCGCTCATAATGTTAAAAAAAAATATTTAGAAGGTTGTACACAAGTTTGAAAATATTTTGTTTATAATGAATGATTCCTGCTTTGCAGAAATCCAAAAATTCATGTCTGGAACCAATTAAAATTGAAAAAAATAAACACGGGACGACTGTAATCTTTAAATGCTTTTAGGTGCTCTATGGCGACCTTAGAAGCCTTGATAGGTGCCTCGTAAAATTAATGTATTTTATTTATTTATGTGGATGCAAGTTAGTGATTTTTGAAGATGTCATTGTACTTTGTTATTATTTTATTTATTTTAATAAAAATAAATACAATAAAATGTTATAATTATAAAATAATAAAAACTAAATCAGATAAAAATAAATGACTAATTATTTCATAAAATTACATAGTAATTTAAGGAAAAATATGGAAGATATAGAAGAAATACTATAAATACTATAAAAATGTTTAAATAAATATAAGTACCCTGAAGTGCAAATAGATTACTTAGTATTTGTGCAAACAGGCTGAGTTGACTGGATGTTTAAGTAGTGTTGTGTCAGATCAGTGTTAAAATAAACATGAAAGCTGTCTGCCTGCAGCACATTCAGCTCCTCTTACACTGCATATTCTTCTGTTACACACATTCTATACAACACATACTGGACTGTGTTTGACAAGAGAACATGCACAAAATGCATGGGAGTACAGCAGTGGAGGGAGGGGTCAAAACACACACAGTAGTGTTTGCAAAATAAAGAGTAGCGTAAAAAGAAGACCAAGAAGAAGAACGTTGTGAGAAAGAGTGCATGTCTGTTGTACTTCTTACCTCACTGCCAGACTCTGGAGAGTTCTCTGTAGTTGTGGTGCTGGAAAAGGATCGTCCATGTCCGGAGTGAAGCATGTCTCCTCTTGTGTCCGCTCCACGGCTCCACTTGGTGTCTCACCGCCTTCCCCGACCCTGCAGACCCTCCTCCCACTCTTCCTCTCACTGCTCCTTCCTGAGTTGTGCTCCAACTCTCACAGGCACCATCAAGCAATTCCTCTCTAGTTAAAGCAAGGTGAGGGTCGCTGTATAACCGCACAGGTTCACACACAGCCACACAGCGGGGTCATTGTTCGATTCCCGGTCTGGCTGCAGCACTGTCCACCTGGCTTGACAGGCTCGTCAGTCTCTCAGCAATCACGCAGATGCTCGCTCGCTTTCTCTCTGAGCTCCCATCAGACCTGTTGGGCCACATTTCACCTGCCTGCTCCTCTGAACTGAGAGCAGGACTTGCACAGGGCGGGCCAGGCCCTCCCACCTGGCCTGGAACAGGTGGAGCTGCCAGGACAGGGAGTCTTGCCTCAAGTCACAGGGAAGAACCTTCACAGTATCACTAGTAGATATTTTACAAGTAGAAACTGTAACTCCCTGAGAATGCGCATTGGAATGCTAAGAGATGATGGAAAGGCACATAATACAGTAGTTAGTACAGTATCACAACATATCATAGCAGGATCCTCATTCATGCAAACAAGTCAAACAAATATGATCAAGACTTCCATATTAAAAGTTGTAGCCAATAAAAGACAAGCAGGTCTCACATACGTGCATAAAAAGTCAAACAAAATGAGCAGGAAACATCATCATCAGAAGAAGAAGAGGAAATAACAACAATAACAATAACGAAAATGTGCAATTCCGGTAGGAGTTGTGTGTGAATGCCCAATGTGAGCAAGCCGCCGGACCACCGATAAGCGTAAGTGGAACTGGAATGCTTGAATGTCCAGGGTGAGTGGAGTGTGTGGATGTTGGAACGGTTCAAATCAGTTGAGAAATGTGGGATATGCTTTAGGTGCCCATTTATTGTCAATGGGGAGGAGATTCTGGGAAATTCTGGGAAAACCGGGAATTTTGCGTTCAATATATCTGAAGAATACTGTGTGTGAATGGTTGAAAGGTTGGAATCAGGTTTAAAAATGGCGCTAATTTTGAGAATTTAGGGCATTGTAGAACTATGAATACGTCCATTCATTTAAATAGGAATTTCCTGGAAATTTGGGAATTTTTTAAAATATTGATACTGGCACAATTGTCCTAGATGATGTGAATGGACTGCTGTTGGAATTTTGGGAATTGGTTAAAAAATGTTGACATAGTCACAGTTTGAATTGAGAATGAGTTTTTCGGAATTCCCGGAATTTCGGGAAAACCAGGGAATTTGTATGGTAAAAAACAAATAACTTTTGTTGTCCTAACTTAGAGGAATGATTTGATGGTGGAATGGTTGGAATCGCTTGAAAGATGTGGACTCTGAATACCTTCCAGCAAGAGGTGAAAATAGAGCTTTGAAAAACCGGGAAATCTCGGAATTCCTGGAATTTTTTTAACTTGGAAAATGGTAGTTTGATTGTGCAGGGTGAATGGAGTGTGTGGATGGTGGAACAGTTTGAATCTGGTGAGAAATGCGGGACGTTTTAAAATTGGCCCATTCATTTTTTATGAGAAAAATGACCCGGAAAACTGGAAATTATGGGCAATCTGGGATATTTTTGAAAAATGTTTTTTTTAACGGTTCCAATCGGGTGAAAACTGTGGGCTGTGGCTTCCAACGAACTTAGTTGGTAGTGGAAGAATAATATTAAATACATGAGAAGAAGAATAATAATGCAAAATTAGGATAACAATACAAAGAATGACTGGAAGAACAGATAGATTAACCAGTGTTTGCGAGCGCCCCCGAGAGAGCCGCAAAAAATCTGTGGTCTGTTTGGGCTGCAGCGGCACTCAGTTGTAATACACTTTTACACCACTTGTGGCAGTAATGACAATTCAAACAAACAGAAGAAATCTGTAGCTAAAGTCATAGAGAAGTTTCTTAAGTGCAAAAATGATGACTAAAGTGGTGAAGCTGTATTTTCATTTGCACCTTTATTGACAGCTAAGTTAAGAAACATATTCATTATCAATTTAGTTGATTTATTTTAGCACAACAAAATTGTATGTACATTACATTTTTTGTCAGTTATTTATGAGTCCCTTCTTATGTATATATAGTATATATGGTTAGTGTTTATTTTTCTAATCAGCCTGACCTAAACATAGGGTTTATGTGTTAAATAAATGTTCATCTTTGTGATTAACATGGGCTTTTAAATAATTTAAAAAGAAAATATACTGTAAGCAGGTTAGATATAATTATTGAATACGATTAAAATCAAGAGTATGATTAATAATTCAGTGTTAATATTGGAGTGGAAATGATAGTCAACAAGGTCAAAATGGTTAAGAGCCCCTAGGTAAACGGAAGGTAAAGGTGCAGTAATAAAAATAGTAACCAACTATAAAATAAATACACGATTAAAAAACAACGTCAGTATGTCGACATCATAATAACAGATTATAAAAGCCTTTATCTGGTGACTCCACATGTGGTTTGTTTCAGTTTGATTGGTGAACTAGTGACCTCTGACTGCTTCTTGAGATCAAAGTCAACCAAAACCAAAAACTTAACTACTTTCTACATGTATCATATTTGGAGACAAAATATACAAATGACACAAGTCTTTTTTTCTTGTTTTTCCAGATTAAGCTTGACCTTTGACCTATACCCTTATTCTTTAGCAAATGGAAAGCTCTGAAACCAAGGAACCAGACCTGATGTTTTGGTGCATGCTTATTAGATTGGAAAAAAAGACAAGCAAATAAACATAAACATAGATAGTGGGTACAGTATTGTAACACACACATGGTTATCTACACACAGTGTGGCTCCCAGCTGTTGGAAGCAATGATTCATTGATGAGGATGATGGCGATGAAGACAAGGGCTCATATTATTTTTTAATGTCACTCTTACCAACACAGCTCAAATGCATGGCAACACACCAGTGTCACCAAGTGTGTGTGTGTGTGTGTGTGTGTGTGTGTGTGTGTGTGTGTGTGTGTGTGTGTGTGTGTGTGTGTGTGTGTGTGTGTGTGTGTGTGTGTGTGTGTTATTGTATTATCTACCCTTCTTGAGACATCAACAAGGAAAACTACCTTCCATATGAGGACCGGTGAACAAGTTAGGACCGAAATCATGGTCCCAATACAGAAAACCATTGCATCTGATAGAGAGCCAAATACTGGAGTCCGTGAACATTGCTCCAAAGTCAGGATTTTTTGTTGATTTAATGTGCATACAAAAGTAAACATTGACAGGTGCAAAGGCAGCAATATATGATAAAACAAGACGGTAGCTAAAGAAGGACTTCCCTATTCATACCCGGAAAAAACCTGGCATTTGTCCATTGTTTAGAACTGAAAGCGCTAATGAGTGTTTATAGACACAGAAAATATACAGTAAAATACCTGTGCAGGTGAACAGCTGATTTTACGACTTCTGGTGCTGACCTAAGACAACCCGCATTCCACAACCCGCATTCCATATGTGACCATAGGATGAACAAATACACTACGGTACTAAGACTATAGTGGTCATTAACAGTTAGCTTCTACAACTGGGTTTGTCACCGGCCTTAAGCACCTTGTGAAAGGATTGCAGACTACCTTGTCTGTATGCACATGTACTATGTGAGCAAGTTTTAATGTTGTAAATTTGATGTTTTATGTGTTGTTTACTGTTTTTAATGTAGCCTTGCTGCCCTCTTGGCCAGGTCTCCCTTGGAAAAGAGATCTTTGATCTCAATGGGATTTTACCTGGTTAAATAAAGGCTAAATAAAGAAAGAAAGAAAAACCTTACAAAAAAACAAAAAATAGAGATCTCATTTGGTGAAATCTATCCAAATTAGGGTGGTCCCAAAAAGGAGGGATTTTTCAAATTGACTGTGTGTCGGTTTTAAAAGTGCTCCCCCTCTGGTCAACATATGAAATAACTAGTGTGTGTAAAAAATTGAAGTGCTCCCGCTTCGGCCAACATATGAAATAACACGTGTGTGTAAGAAATTGTCTTTGCCTTTGGCCAAAATTAATTAAAAAAATAAATTAAATTAAATTAAAAAATATATATACATTATATATATATATATACATATACATATATGTATATAGAGACATACTTTTAAAAACATTTTAAAAAATAACTAAAAGTTTACCTTTTTTATATTTGCATAGTTTGTATATATTATTAATGTTGTAAATACAAATCTTTATATATCTAGAAAGGGTGGTCCTAAAGAGGGAGGCATTTTTTTGAGGTCTCAAGAAGGTAACAAATACAAGAATGTGTGTGCGTGCGTGTGTGTGTGTGTGTGTGTGTGTGTGTGTGTGTGTGTGTGTGTGTGTGTGTGTGTGTGTGTGTGTGTGTGTGTGCGTGTGTGTGTGCGTGCGTGTGTGTAATATTTTGGAGAAGCACAGACGACAATAATCATGACAAACGGCTCACATTCCTCCTATAATGAGCCTGCTGCCGCTCCCTTTTAGTAGAAACTATCAGAAGAGGTGATGGACTTCTCTCCATGCACGTGCACATGTACATTACTGCTGCAGGGCATGTCAAATATGGTGACAAAAACAATGAAGGAGATATTTCTGCAGGGCTGATTGTGTTAATGAGTAACCAGACATCAAACACATGCTCTCTCTGCACTTATGCAATCTGTCAATAACAAGTGGCTGTCTAATGTCATGTGGACAAAATACATACAGAGCTGTACTTAGTCGTTTAGGGGCCCACAGTAAACCTCGTCATTAGGACCCTCCACATAACAAAAAATACAGTTATCATGTACTATTTGTTGTTGGATACTGAACATTAAAGCATCACAGTATCACTTTTGCTGTAATTAATAGGAACATTATTAGCTTTTAATGAAATGTAACCCATTTTTGTCCATTTTTTAGAACTGAAAGCGCTAATGAGTGTTTATGGACACAAAAAATATACAGTAAAATATCATTGGACTGAAGTGATAGAGAATTACTGCCAAAGTTAAGTTAAAGTTTAAGTACCAATGATTGTCACACACACACTCAGTGTGGCGAAATTATTCTCTGCATTTGACCCATCACCCTTGATCACCCCCTGGGAGGTGAGGGGAGCAGTAGGCAGCAGCGGTGGCCGCGGCCGGGAATCATTTTGGTGATTTAACCCCCAATTCCAACCCTTGATGCTGAGTGCCAAGCAGGGAGGTAATGGGTCCCATTTTTATAGTCTTCGGTATGACTGGGCCGGGGTTTGAACTCACAACCTACCGATCTCAGGGCGGACAAGTTAAAGCATAACGCATTAAAAAAATAATCATTTGACAGCCTTAATATACACATTTTTCTACCTAAGCTATTTCTGTGTATCATAAATATTACGCACTAAAATTTTGGACATAACCTCAGTTTCAGTTCTTGTTGGCAGGTTACTTTGTTTATAGTAATTGAAGGGGCTGTTTGCAACATTTACACAGATGCCTAGAGGGCGCCAACTTTTCAATGTATTTGACATTGACATTTGACAGTACATCACGCACTCTTATGGCCTCTCGTTCATAATGATGTAATTATGTATGTATGTAACACATGCACGTGAATATTAGCTTTAGGTGTCGTTAGCTAATAATAGCACTTTGGATAATTATCATTAGCTATCATTGAATGCATATTTTATCATAACAACAACACGACAGCAAGTTGTTAGTTGCTTCTTGGACTGCTTGTGCACACTCCCTGTGTGTACGTGTTGACAAGACAGGCTGAGTGACTGCCGTAAAAAACAATCATTTTATTGGGGCGGTTAAACATTTTTATTACATGAACTTAGTCATTGTGAGAAATATAGACCGTTTAAACGGGAAGTCTTGGCTTCTCTGCTTAGGCTGCTGCCCCCGCGACCCGACCTCGGATAAGCGAAAGAAAATGGATGGATGGATAAACAGAAATGTGTTCCGTTAAACCACTAATGGTAACACAAGCTATCCAATGGTGTTCTTTTTATATTTTTTGTTTTGCAAAATGTTACTGAGGAAGATGCAATCACAACTAATATAATTCATAAATGTGTTAGGCTTGCAATAATTAAGTAACAAAAACATCACATTTTTAATTTCTAAAAAATCTAAAATGTAATTATGTCAAGGACAGATTAAATATCTAAAATCATGGTAAAGGAATATATATATATATATATATATATATATATATATATATATATATATATATATATATATATATATATATATATATATATATATATATATATATATATATGTATATATATATATCCGGTTCACCGTGCGTGACTGCTCGCTGTTTCGAAAAAGCTAAGTATCGTTCTATTTGTGTGCTTTTAATTGTTCTGCAGCTTTCTATATTACTTTCTCAACATATTTAGTAGTACTATTTAACTTGCAAATCACCCGATCTCCAGAGGTGTGGACTCGAGTCACATGACTTGGACTCGAGTCAGACTCGAGTCATGAATTTGATGACTTTAGACTCGACTTGACAAAATGTAAAGAGACTTGCAACTCGACTTAGACTTTAACATCAATGACTTGTGACTTCACTTGGACTTGAGCCTTTTGACTTGACATGACTTGGCATGACTTGCCACTTTCCCCAAAATCCAAAGCTTAAAAAGTTATTTGGGAGCGCTCCGTATTTTTCATTTTCTTCGTCTGTCTATCAGCGTGTTATTCCTGTCAGCTGGTGTGCTGTCAGTACAACAGCCAATCAAATTAGATTTACGTTGTTTTCATCACACAGCATTCATCCAATCAAATTGCAGGACAACCAATGACCAAGAGTTGTCCAACAACGTGCCAGTGATAAACAATTATGTTAAAGTTGGTTTCGTTCGGGTATAAAAACTACGACTTGGTCAACAAAAAACGAATTGCCGTATGCAAATCACGCAGTTCGAATATTACAGACGGAGACGCAACAACTTCCAACTTCGTTCGACATTTGAAGTTGCACAAAGAAGGGTAAGTTTTGAATGTAAGATAACGTTTATTGGCTAAGTAACGTGACTTTTATTTGCTGTGTAGTTAAATCAGTGAGGCTGCAAACTCACTGCTAACGTTATAACCATAGACATCTTATAAGTAGACGCAGCATAGAGCGCTACTGCCTACTGGCGCAGACGAGGCGCGTGGCCGCCATCTTGGAGTGGTGATCCGCTCCACTCAGTGCAATTAATTTGGCAGGAGCAATGAACTGTCAGCGCATTTAATTCATTTTACCTCACTGAATACCACTGATTTTCACCCCCTTTTTTGTCATACGTGTAGCTATGATAACAGACACATGTTTTGGCGTGTTTTATTATTCATAGTTTGCTTAACAGTAATATAATATTCTTATACGCTTAAGTGACCAGACGTCCGAGATCAAAACTGGGAATATAATCCCAGAGAAGGGGGAAAAAACGGTAAACTATTTTTAAGTTGAAGAAACAATATGATTAGGTTATATATACATATGCGTGTATCCTACATAAACAATGTATGAATACATTAGATATCTATATATCTTAGGGACCTATAGACTGTATCTCTGTTGCTGCAGCAGCAGAGAGTTTATTCTGTCTTGACACTTTGTATTGATATTTTCTATTACATTCTTCCCTTAAATGATAATGTTTGCAGTGATTGTTTTATATGTATTATTTTATGTAAGTCGCTTTGGATAAAAGCGTCTGCCAAATACTTAAATGTATATAAACACCTGAAAGTCTTCATATCAGCTAAAACCACCAATCTGTTTCACTGGATTCAGAATAAAACCAAATTCTGTTTAACCCAACAATGTTAGTATTTGAATATTGTTACTTGAAGACTGATTCCTGGTTACAATTATACTGTTAAGAAAGTATTGTCTTATACTTTGCCTAAAATGAGAATGCATCATAATCAGTAGTGGCTGGTGAATTTTGTTTTAGGTGGGGCTGAAAGTTTGTAAACCAAACCACTGTAGGGGGGTCATCCTCCCCCAGAATATTTCTTTGTGATTTTCACACACAAATATTGAAGATCTTTGATCCTTCTCAACTCTGTGGTAATATTATTTTCATAAAATACAACCAATAGTACGTTAATGTTAAATCTCACTTGTGAAAAGTAATCCCCCGATTCCTATTTTCAACAGTCCGCTCATTTGAGCAGGAAAACGCTGAACACCAGCCCGGCATCTTTGTTTTCTACCTTTCAACTGTCAGTTTAGGCTGCTCGCCGGCTCCTCATCAGCACTTCAAGATGGCGGCCAAATTGCTCACGTCACAGCAACCAATGCTGCGTCTACTTATAAGATGTCTATGGTTATAACGTCATTGCAAACACGGCAATCTGTTGCGTCCACTGCAGTTTGCTACCTTATTCATACTTTTTGTCAAGTGATTTTTTTTTAAGCAGAGTTTCATGAGGTACCTATACATAACGTTACGTTAGTCAATGTATCACACACAGTAACGTAACGTTAGTCAATGTATCACACACAGTAACATTACGTTAGTCAATGTATCACACACAGTAACATTACGTTAGTCAATGTATCACACACAGTAACGTAACGTTAGTCAATGTATCACACACAGTAACGTAACGTTAGACGGCAGTCAGCAGCACCGCGTATTTTAGCCACCTACAAAAAGACAAACATAGTCAAATAAAGGTCAGTTAAAATGTATACTATATTAAGAATATGTGTACATATTGCATAGGGTCCTGACATCTAAAAAGTACAACTCTGTTCATTGTTATGTTCATATATTTGTTATGTTTTTCATGTGTACGCACACATAAACACACATACAGTATGAGATGAGATCAATGAGATAAGGTAAGAACAGGATAGAAACTGCTGTGGAACTAGTTACAATGCAATATGCCATGGAAATACAATGTTAACACTTTTGTGCAAATAAGTACAGTTGCACTTGTTTTTTTTTCAAATGTGTTTATTCTGTAAAGGAATGAGTTACATGTTTAAAATGACTGGTTAATAGTGCTATTTTGAAGTGCAATGTCAGCACTATCTTTTTCCCTGCAATTTCAAATGCACTTGTTTTAATAAATAAATACAGCGTTTTAAAAGCATACACAATCTGTGTAAATATATTAGTCTGTGGTTAAATGACTTGAAAGGACTCGAAACTCAAAATGCAGGACTTGGGACTTGACTTGAGACTTTCCAGTCTTGACTTTGGACTTGACTCGGACTTGCCCTGTCTTGACTCGGGACTTGACTCGAGACTTGAGGGTAAAGACTTGAGACTTACTTGTGACTTGCAAAGCAATGACTTGGTCCCACCTCTGCCGATCTCTGTCTCACCACCCCTCCCGCAGCTAGCTAGCAGCTAGCTGCTAAGCTAACGAAGCTAGCGCGGAGAAAGGCGGCGCCGGTCGCCGGTCAGAAGGAATCTACTCCTGCACACCGTGACCAGGACTTCTCGGAAGACAGCAGGAACTTCACTCGGTGACAGAAAACACCGTGAGTATGGCTTCCTGCGCGTCTTGCACCTTACTCACGGAGAGGCTGGCTCTGCTAGAGGGCCGTGTCCGCCAGTTAGAGCAGAGTAATCTCGTAACTTTAGATGTTGCGGACACATCTGCTAGCGTTAGCTGTAGCGAGCTAACTAGCCCAGCCTGTAGTAGTCCTAAGCGGCCTACAAGCTACGGTGTACCGGTTGAGACACATAATAGATTTAGCTCTTTAGCTAGTCCTACACCCCAGTCTACCGGGCACCACACCTTAGTCATAGGGGACTCCATCACCCGAAACATAAAGCTTAGCAAACCAGCCACAATTAAGTGCATCCCTGGGGCCAGAGCACCTGACATTGAGGCTAATCTTAGGGAGCTAACTCGCAACAGGCCTAGTAAACACGTACGACAGGCTAATCGCACCACTAGTTATGCGAATATAGTTGTACACGTTGGCTCCAATGACACTAGAATGAGACAGTCAGAGATTACAAAGAGAAACATAGCCAGGACTTGTGATCTCGCTAGAAAGATGTCCAGGCATCGAGTAATTGTCTCTGGCCCCCTGCCTGCGAGAGGCAATGATGAGAGATATAGCAGATTAGTCTCGCTTAACAAGTGGCTGGCTAGCTTCTGTAGACAACAGGGACTAACGTTTATTGATAATTGGCCCTCTTTCTGGGGCAAACCAGGCTTGCTGATGAGAGACGGCCTTCACCCTAACCAGGAAGGCGCCATCATCCTGTATAAAAACATAGACTACTGTTTAAGTCACATTTGACTAACTACACTAGAGCAAGCCCGGTCACAGGCAATTACAGAGCCTGCTAGTCCGGGTGGGGAGTCAGTTAAGCTAGAACTAGCCAGCACCAGGCTGCATAATTCCTGTACGCATAGCAATTTTCTTAGAATAACACACAACTCACATAATGTGTTTTCTGTTGTGAATGTGTCCGGGGTAGATATGCATTCTACTGAGGTGGCAAATCATGATGCGTTCAGTCGATCGCAGCATCAATCAAACAATCTGAAAATTCCCGTCGTATCAATTCCTAGATATGGTCGAAACTATTTAAAGTGCACTACGTATAATAAACGCAACATTATTAATATTGCTACTTCGGATAATTTAAACAAAAACTCGTCAAAACAGCCCAATACTTATAATATGGGCTTTTTAAACATAAGATCATTGTCTCCCAAAACGTTATTAGTTAATGAGGTCATTAGAGACAACAATCTTAACGTCATTGGTCTTAGCGAAACCTGGCTCAAACCAGACGATTTTTTTGCGCTAAATGAGGCATCTCCTCCTGATTATACGAATGCACATATTGCCCGTCCCCTTAAAAGGGGTGGAGGGGTCGCACTAATATACAATGAAAACTTTAACCTTATCCCTAACCTAAATAATAAATACAAATCGTTTGAGGTGCTTACTATGAGGTCTGTCGCACCGCTGCCTCTCGATATAGCTGTTATCTACCGCCCCCCAGGGCCCTACTCGGACTTTATAAATTAATTCTCAGAGTTCGTTGCTGATCTAGTGACGCACGCAGACAATATAATCATAATGGGGGACTTTAATATCCATATGAATACCCCATCGGACCCTCAGTGCGTGGCGCTCCAGACTATAATTGATAGCTGTGGTCTTACACAAATAATAAATGAACCTACGCATCGCAACAGTAATACGATAGATCTAGTGCTGGTCAGGGGTGTCACCACCTCCAAAGTTATGGTACTCCTGTATACTAAAGTAATGTCCGATCATTACCTTATAAAATTCGAAGTTCTGACTCATTGTCAACAAACTAATAATAATAATAACTGCTATAGCAGCCGCAACATTAATGCTGCCACAACGATGACTCTTGCTGACCTACTGCCTTCGGTAATGGCACCATTCCCAAATTATGTCGGCTCTATTGATAACCTAACTAACAACTTTGACAATGCAAGCGCTATACAAGTACAACCCATTTATCATTTATTTATAATGCCCTGCGCAAAACCATTGATAGTATAGCACCGCTAAAACAAAAAAGGGCCCCTAAAAGGCGCACCCCATGGTTTACAAAAGAAACCAGAGCTCATAAATTATCATGTAGAAAGTTGGAACGCAAATGGCGCGCGACCAAGCTTGAGGTTTTCCATCAAGCATGGAGTGATAGTTTAATATCGTATAAACGCATGCTTACCTTAGCTAAAGCTAAATAATACTCAAATCTCATCCGCCTCAACAAAAACGACCCTAAATTTTTGTTTAGTACAGTAGCATCGCTAACCCAACAAGGGACTCCTCCCAATAGCTCCACCCACTCGGCAGATGACTTTATGAATTTCTTTAATAAGAAAATTGAACTCATTAGAAAGGAGATTAAAGACAACGCATCCCAGCTACAACTGGGTCTATTAACACAGATACAACTGTATCTACGACGGGTACTGCAATACAAAATAGTCTCTCTCTTTTTGATGAAATAACATTAGAGGAACCATTACGGCGTGTAAGTGGGATAAAACAAACAACATGTTTACTTGACCCACTTCCTGGGAAACTTATCAAGGAGCTTTTTGTATTATTAGGTCCATCAGTGCTAAATATTATAAACTTATCACTTTCCTCTGGCACTGTTCCCCTAGCATTCAAGAAAGCGGTTATTCATCCTCTGCTCAAAAGACCTAACCTTGATCCTGACCTCATGGTAAACTACCGACCGGTGTCCCACCTTCCCTTTATTTCGAAAATCCTCGAAAAAATTGTCGCACAGCAGCTAAATGAACACTTAGTGTCTAACAATCTCTGTGAACCTTTTCAATCCGGTTTCAGGGCAAATCACTCTACGGAGACAGCCCTCGCAAAAATGACTAATGATCTACTGCTAACGATGGATTCTGATGCGTCATCTGTGTTGCTGCTTCTTGATCTTAGCGCTGCTATCGATACGTCGATCATAATATTTTATTAGAGCGTATCAAAACACGTATTGGTATGTCAGACTTAGCTTTGTCGTGGTTTAACTCTTATCTTACTGACAGGATGCAGTGCGTCTCCCATAATAATGTGACCTCGGACTATGTTAAGGTAACGTGCGGAGTTCCTCAGGGTTCGGTTCTTGGCCCTGCACTCTTTAGTATTTACATGCTGCCGCTAGGCGACATCATACGCAAATACGGTGTTAGCTTTCATTGTTATGCTGATGACACCCAACTCTACATGCCCCTAAAGCTGACCAACACGCCGGATTGTAGTCAGCTGGAGGCGTGTCTTAATGAAATTAAACAATGGATGTCCGCTAACTTCTTGCAACTCAACGCCAAGAAAACGGAAATGCTGATTACCGGTCCTGCTAAACACCGACATTTATTTAATAATACCACCTTAACATTTGACAACCAAACAATTACACAAGGCGAATCAGTAAAGAATCTGGGTATTATTTTCGACCCAACTCTCTCCTTTGAGTCACACATTAAGAGTGTTACTAAAACGGCCTTCTTTCATCTCCGTAATATGGCTAAAATGCGTTCTATTTTATCCACTAGCGACGCTGAGATCATTATTCATGCATTCGTTACGTCTCGTCTCGACTACTGTAACGTATTACTTTCGGGTCTCCCTATGTCTAGCATTAAAAGACTACAATTGGTACAAAATGCGGCTGCTAGACTTTTGACAAGAACAAGAAAGTTTGATCATATTACGCCTATACTGGCTCACCTGCACTGGCTTCCTGTGCACTTAAGATGTGACTTTAAGGTTTTACTACTTACGTATAAAATACTACACGGTCTAGCTCCGTCCTATCTTGTCGATTGCATTGTACCATATGTCCCGGCAAGAAATCTGCGTTCAAAGAACTCCGGCTTATTAGTGATTCCCAGAGCCCAAAAAAAGTCTGCGGGCTGTAGAGCGTTTTCTATTCGGGCTCCAGTACTATGGAATGCCCTCCCGGTAACAATTAGAGATGCTACCTCAGTAGAAGCATTTAAGTCCCATCTTAAAACTCATTTGTATACTCTAGCCTTTAAATAGCCCCCCTGTTAGACCAGTTGATCTGCCGTTTCTTTTCTTTTCTCCTCTGCTCCCCTTTTCCTTGTGGGGGGGGGCACAGGTCCGGTGGCCATGGATGAAGTGCTGGCTGTCCAGAGTCGGGACCCGGGGTGGACCGCTCGCCTGTGCATCGGCTGGGAACATCTCTGCGCTGCTGACCCGTCTCCGCTCGGGATGGTGTCCTGCTGGCCCCACTATGGACTGGACTCTTACTATTATGTTGGATCCACTATGGACTGGATTCTCACAATATTATGTCAGACCCACTCGACATCCATTGCTTTCGGTCTCCCCTAGAGGGGGGGGGGGGGGGGGGGGGGTTACCCACATATGCGGTCCTCTCCAAGGTTTCTCATAGTCATTCACATCGACGTCCCACTGGGGTGAGTTTTTCCTTGCCCTTATGTGGGCTTTGTACTGAGGATGTCGTTGTGGCTTGTGCAGCCCTTTGACACACTTGTGATTTAGGGCTATATAAATAAACATTAATTGATTGATAGATTGATATATATATATATATATATATATATATATATATATATATATATATATAAAAGTAATATAAGTAATGTAAGTTTCTCTTTGTTAACTGTTTTAATCCCAAAAGATCCAATTCATATTAAATATCTAAATCAAGGCTTGACAACTAGATATTTTTAGATATTAATAGTAAATCTAACCAATTATGACCTCACAATCATCTCCCAATATGAATCTTCATGAATTCAGTTAGTTTTAACATCTACTGGCTATAAAGTAACACACACATCATGTCTGACAGCTTGCTTGAAACTTATCAGGAGGGAGGAGACATGAAAAAAACTCAGTTTGTTCAAGAAAACCTGCCAGTAAGCAGGTTTTGTTCAAAGAAGTTACCATGGTAACTGACTCTGAGTTTGACTTACATTATATCTCTTTTTTGGAATGGAAAAACTAGAATTTCTCTCATTTGATGGTTTATATCCTTTTATATATATACCCAGAATGCCTTTACACTTTAGTGTTGTGATTGAGTAAGCATTTTGATGAACGTAGAAGTGCACAAATTAAGACACAAAGAAACACTTGTTTTAAATTGAAGATAAACCTTCATAATTTTTTTTTTTGACACGTTTAAGGGACCATGGAAATCTCGGGGACCATTCATTGGGCAAACACAGGCCGCCCCTGAGTCCATAAAACGTGCATTCATGCTATTACTAATAAAAGTGCTTCCAGGTAAAAAAAAAAAAACTAACAAAAATAACATAACACAATTACAAGTGGTGACAAATTTAACGGCGACATTCCTTCACAATGCTGCATTGTCTCCAAAAGTTCCTGGCATGAGCTCAGAAAGTAGCGAATGTTGCAAACTTAAACTTTTCAAAAAATACAGTTTTGGACGCTAGTAAGACACAGGGGTGTCCAACCCTTTTCCACATGAGGCCTGCACATGGAATCAAAGGATTTGGGGGCCTTTATCTCAATTTCAAAGCCAATAAAATGTATAGATTATTTTTAAATCGACAACCTGCATGTCCACTTTGTGATATTATTAGGGATGCATGATAAATATCAGACAGATAATTAATTATAATATGATTGTCCAGGGTGTACCCCGCCTCCCGCCTGAATGCAGCTGAGATAGGCTCCAGCAGCCCCCGCGACCCCGAAAGGGACAAGCGGTAGAAAATGGATGGATGGATGATGATGTATGATGTATCCATCCATCCATTTTCTACCGCTTATCCCCTTCGGGGTCGCGGGGGGCGCTGGAGTCTATATCTCTATTAATGATAATATGAGGAATTAGGATTTCACACAATAAATCCTAAAAAATACTCTTGTCAACCAATTTTTGAAAAGAAATACTCCAATCAAGCAATATTTACATACTGTGCTGTAGGTGGCTTAGGGTGAGCAAATCGAGCGCAATTTTTCTCCAACTTCCCCTGAGCTCATTGGTATCAAACACGGTGTCGATCGTTTGGGACTTCAATGTTTCACAGGATGACGTTTTGAACCTGATTTACGAAAGGTTTGTGTGTACTTAAACACGTGCAAACTTGATAGCACACGCAAAGCTGATCTACTCAACATGTGCAAAATGGATTGCGTCTCTTAAAGTGAGCAGAATAAGGAGTGCAATCCATTTTGCGTCTCTGTCTTTATTAATATGCAAAATATATACTGATTTACAAAACGCCCACAACACTGGGAAGAGAAAATGCAAATATGTTATTTAGCGTGAACAATATATCAACACTCATCGTCGTTTTGCAAGCACAATTTAGCGTTTGATTTAGCACATTTGAAAAGTATGTGCAAACAGACACGTACTTGTTGCTTGCGTTGCAAAGACAGATGATTGACAGAGAATCCTCCGTCTTACGTGTGTGTGTCAACATTTTTGCCAGGTCTGACAGAAATAAAATTATTGGACATATCGTCTATTCAGCAAGTTTGCATGTAACTGCATGCTGGGTGAATTGAGGGGCTGATTAAAACAAATTCAATTGATGCGTTTTGATGTCTGCTGGCATTTTTTTAATGTCGTTCGTTTTTTCATCTATAATATATATTACAAAATATTAACATACAGTATCTTCTGTATGAAGAAAAATATCCTGAAGTATGCATTTTTTTGCAGCCTCTCTTCCATCGAGCGCACCTTCAGCACTAAAAAAATGCGGGGGGGGGGGAGTGGGTTTGGTTGTAGATGCACTTTGGACTGTGTCTACAATGCCTGTAAAAAGTGGTAGATTTCTCCTTCAAACATATCAAAACGCCACAGGTAGGAGCATTATAAAATGAATGTGCAGTAAATGATTACGTGTCTCCATGGTGATGCCCTGTATATTACACGGGCATACTTGCCAAGCCTCCCGGATTTTCCGGGAGACTCCCGAAATTCAGCGCCTCTCCCAAAAACCTCCCGGGACAAATTTTCTCCCGAAAATCTCCCGAAATTCAGGCGGACCTGAGTGACGTGTCGACACGTCCGCTTTCCCACAATATAAACAGCGTGCCTGCCCAATCACGTTATAATTGTAGAATGATCGAGGGCGAGTTCTTGGTTTCTTATGTGGGTTTATTGTTAGGCAGTTTCATTAACGTCCTTCCAGCGCGGCAACAACACACAACAACAGCAGTCACGTTTTCGTCTACCGTAAAGCAGTTCGTCTGCCGTAAACAGCAATGTTGTGACACTCTTAAACAGGACAATACTGCCATCTACTGTACATGCATATGTGACAATAACATCTAAGGCTTTTAGAGAGTGCAGTGCACAACTGCGCACACAACAAGGAGACGAAGCAGAATGCATCATCAGAGAGGGTGTTCAGCATGGGTAGAAAAATAGTGACAGAGAATAGAACAAGGATGGACAATTCAACCCTTAACTCTACAATGAGTAGATGAGTGTTATGTGTGTGTATATGTGTAAATAAATGAACACTGAAATTCATGTATATACATATATATATATATATATATATATATATATATATATATATATATATATATATATATATATATATATATATATATAGCTAGAATTCACTGAAAGTCAAGTATTTTATATATATATATATATATATATATATATATATATATATATATATATATATATATATATATATATATGAAATACTTGACTTGGTGAATTCTAGCTGTAAATATACTCCTCCCCTCTTAACCACGCCCCCCCCCACCCACCACCTCCCAAAATCAGAGGTCTCAAGGTTGGCAAGTTTGATTACACACAAAATTCTTAATTAAATAAGGCGGTCTGCACCACTTTGGAATTGTACACGCAACCTTAGTAGATCGCACGCAACATGCCCACTAATAGTACACACTATTTTAGAAATTACACACGCTCTTTAGCGCGTGGTATTTGGATCTTAGTAAATCAGGCCCTATATGTGCTACTTGAAAAAACATCACGCTTCAACGCAGCAAACCTCGCCAGCCAGCTGAAACGCCAGCATGGCTACGACGGCGTTTTGAAAGCCAAAAACGGACCTGTTGCTAAAGAAGCTGCCCCTAAGCCTGCAGCCGCCATGAAAGGCGTGCACAAAAAATAGTTAAATCTACATTTGAAAAATAATTGATATAAATAAGTTAATCGGTTATCTGTATCGTTCTTGAGAAGCAGGACGTTATCGGTATCGGTATTGGCTTGAAAACAAATACATCGTGCATTCCTAGTTTTTAGCATCAACAGATCAACTTACTTACTTTACTTACTTTACACCTATTTGCTCTTTTATTGCATTTTCTATGTAGTTTTTTTGTAATAGTATTTTCAGAATATGCCGATTACTGCCCTTTGGACACTCCTGTTGTTAGAAGTCACACACTTCTATTTGAAGCCATAAAAGAAAGCATAATGGACACGCCATTATAGGGACTTGCACACTACAAGGCTTGTGTCAAAAATAGGACTTTACAGAGATGATCATTGTCAAGTTGTTTTTCTGGTATTTACTTATTATTTATGCTTCAATTCATTTTATCAATGTTTTTAACAACAGGAGAGATGCAACACTTTTGAAGATGTAAGAAAGCAATTCAACTACATTCATAAAATAAATATAAATATTATTACATAATACAGCTCTCATTAGAGTACTTATAGGAAAATACAGTTTGGGGTGTAACGATTTGTTTTATAAACGATTAGATTTGATTCAAAATTTGTGGTTGCTGATAGATTCATGGACGATATTATTTTTTTACAACCATACAATCCGAAAAGATTCAGTGACTTGAAATCGATTCATTAACTTTTTGGCAAAAAAAAAAATCATGACTGTGACATAAATACTGGACACTGCAGGTGACATTTCAGATGTTCTTATTATTTCTTGTAACAGAAGTAGATATAAATGAATTATAGACACAAACAAGCAAATAAACAACAATTAATGGCTAATGCATTTACGTCTTATTTGAATAAAGTCATGCAACCAACACTTAAGGTTGAAGTAACATTTTCTGCTCTCATTTTCAACATTCAAGACATTTTCAATTTCAACATTCAAGAAATTGTTTTTCAAGTACAGTAACCAATATTTTAACAATAGATGCACCTGTTACTTTTGGTGTTGTTATTCAAAATAAAATAATACAATATTAATATCCAAAATAAAGTACAACCAACATGGATTAACAGTAGGTTTAGCTGCTACTTTTACTGTTGTTGTTTTTTTTTTACATACAATTAATATAATTACACTCCAAAAATCATATAAAATATTAAGAACAACTAAATCTCTTCAGGCTAAAAGAGCAGTGGTTTGACCTGCTACTACCCTCATTTAATAAACAGCTGCAATAGCAGAGAAAAGTCACAACAAATACAAACACCACAACACAATAACATTAAAAACCACTTACGTGTGACCACTTTTTCAGTCACAAATAACTAAATGGGTTATACTTGTGTCGCGCTTTTCTACCTTCAAGGCACTCAAAGCGCTTTGACACTATTTCCACATTCACTCATTCACACACACATACACACACTGATGGCTAACCACGACCCATCAGGAGCAAGGGTGAAGTGCCTTGCTCAAGGACACAACGGACGTGACTAGGATGGCAGAAGCTGGGGATCAAACCAGGAAACCTCAAGTTGCTGGCAGGGCCGCTCTACCAACCGAGCCACGCTGTCTCCATTAATAATAATTAAAAAAAAGTTTTATATTTTCAATAATACTAATTTACTATGTTCAGGAAGTTGGTCCGTTGCCGTGACTTGCTCCGCCTTCACTTCCGTTGTGTCCGTCACGTCCTTTGTGGTTTACAGTTGTGCTCCAGTTTTATATTATTGTGCTGTGGCGTTTGTATTTGTTGTGGCTTTTGCAATCGTGTTGGAGCCTGAAAGCTTGTCCTTATCATTAAAAGTGTAAAGTCTGCCGTTCTTAAATCCATTCATTTCCTTTTTCTAGTATCAATAAAATCGATCGATTTCCTTTTAAAAGGATGTTGGTGTCATGATGTGTTGCCCGGGTCATGTTATGTTTAGTTTGGTTTTTCCTTAGTTGTTGTCTCTTTTTGTTTCAGCACCTTTGTTAGTTTTGTTAGTTGCCATGGGTGCTGATTTTTTTCACCTGCCTCTGATTAGTGGTCAGGACGTTCACCTGCTCCTGGTCACTAATCAGAGAACTATGTATTCCTGCCTCGCGCCACACTCAGCCTGACAGTCTTGTTCACTTCATGCGACGCTTGCGTTTGGTATTTATTTCCATGTGACTTTCTACAAAACCCAAAACCAGGGAAGTTGGCATGTTGTGTAAATCGTAAATAAAAACAGAATACAATGATTTGCAAATCCTTTTCCACCTATATTCAGTTGAATAGACTACAAAGACAAGATACTTAACGTTGGAACTGGAAAACTTTGTTATTTTTTGCAAATATTAGCTCATTTGGAATTTGATGCCTGCAACATGTTTCAAAAAAGCTGGCACAAGTGGCAAAAAAGACTGAGAAAGTTGAGGAATGCTCATCAAACACTTATTTGGAACATCCCACAGGTGAACAGGCTAATTGGGAACAGGTGGGTGCCATGATTGGGTATAAAAGCAGCTTTCATGAAATGCTCAGTCACAAGGATGGGGCGAGGGTCACCACTTTGTCAACAAATGCGTGAGCAAATTGTTCAACAGTTTAGGAACAACATTTCTCAACGAGCTATTGCAAGGAATTTAGGGATTTCACCATTTACTGTCTGTAATATCATCAAAAGGTTCAGAGAATCTGGAGAAATCACAATGATATTATGGACCTTTGATCCCTCAAAAAACTGACATCAGTGTGTAAAGGATATCACCACATAGGCTCAGGAACACTTCAGAAAACCACTGTCAGTAACTATAGTTCATCGTTTCATCTGTAAGTGCAAGTTACCCTACTATGCAAAGCGAAAGCCAGTTATCAACAACACCCAGAAACGCTGCCAGCTGGACCCGAACTCATCTAAGATGGACTGATGCAAAGTGAAAAAGTGTTCTGTGGTCTGACGAGTCCATATTTCAAATTGTTTTTGGAAACTGTGGACGTCGTGTCCTCCGGTTCCAAAGAGGAAAAGAACCATCCAGATTGTTATAGGCGCAAAGTTGAAAAGCCAGCATCTGTGATGGTATGGGGGTGTATTAGTGGCCAAGACATGGGTAACTTACACATCTGTGAAGGCACCATTAATGCTGAAAGGTACATACAGGTTTTGGAGCAACATATGTTGCCATCCAAGCAAAGTCTTTTTCATGGACGCCCCTGCTTATTTCAGCAAGACAATGCCAAGCCACGTGGTAAAAATGCGTGGCTTCATAGTAAAAGAGTGCAAGTACTAGACTGGCCTGCCTGTAGTCCAGACCTGTCTCCCATTGAAAATGTGTGGCGCATAACAATAACTTAGTTCTTAACACTAACAAAACCAAAGAACTAATTGTAGACTTCCACAGGAAAGGGCAGAACAAACACCCTCCACTTTTAAATAATAACAATCTCGTAGAGAGGGTCAAGCATTTCAAATTCTTAGGGGTGAACATAACAGAAGATCTATGCTGGGACATTAACACTGCTTCTACAGTCGGAAAGGCCCAACAACGGCTTTTTTTTTTGAGGAAACTAAAATGCGCAAACATTCCGCAGAAATCAATGGTCAACTTTTACAACTGTGCCATCAGCAGTGTCCTCACTTACGGATTTTTGTGTGGTTTGCTAGCTGCACTAAAGCGAACCAACAGGCCCTCCAGCGAGTGGTTAAAGCGGCGGGGAAAATTGCAAGGACGATACTCCCAGAGATGAGTGCCATGTACACAACTCGCTGCCTAAAGCGAGTACACAACATCCTGAAGTACAGATACCATCCAGCACATGGCCTCTTCAACCTGCTACCCTCTGGAAGGAGGTATAGATCGATTCGCGCCAGGACCACCAGAATGTCTCACAGTCTGTATCCCCAGGCTCTGAGACTGCTAAATGAACAGCCTGCCCCTTTGCTGCCCCGGACCATCTTATTACCTCACTCTGAGTCTTCACCACCTCAATAATTGTGCTCTGGACATTGCATTGCTGCAACATCAACGTAACACCCATCAGACATCCGACTGTTCCCACCCCCACGTCCCTCTTATCGCGATCTTCCTAAGAATGCTAAAATGCTCAAACGTAAACTATTGTCAACCTGCACATCAATGCAGTTTCTATGCCGTTCGACAAAGCTCAAACAAAATCTTGTGGTTCATGTATGACTTAAGTGTTGTTATGACAATGACAATAAAGGAATTGATTGATTGATTGATTATGAAGTGTAAAATACTACAACGGAGACCCCCGGACTGTTGAACAACTTAAGCTGTACATCAAGCAAGAATGGGAAAGAATTTCACCTGAAAAGCTTCCAAAAAATGGTCACCTCAGTTACCAAACCTTTACTGAGTGTTGTTAAAAGGAAAAGCCATGTAACACAGTGGTAAAAATGCACCTGTGCCAACTTTTTTGCAATGTGTTGTTGCCAATAAATTCTAAGTTAGTGATTGTTTGCAAAAAAAAAAATATGTTTCTCAGTTCGAACATTAAATATCTTGTCTTTGCAGTCCATTCAATTGAATATAAGTTGAAAAGTATCGGCACGTTTCCTTTTTTGTATTTTCTGCCTTTGTCATTGGAATAAATCACCTTCTTACCTGCATACTGCTTCCTGGCATCCTTCTGCATCTTGGGGAAACCATGTGACCCAGATCTAACAGTTGGATCAATACCTTTCTTCCAAAAGGCAAATTTACCCAGCACTGATCGATGTAGTTGAATCTATGACAGTATCTATTAATGATTACACCTTTATTAAGTATGTATTATATGTACTTCATCACATGTTGATGACATCTTTAGACATCCCAGCAGGCACAAGACATTAAAACAACATTGAGAACTAGTTGAATTATGTCCTGACGTTGAGCAACTCAAACATAACGTTGGAACAACATGCTTTTTGGCAACGTTTAATCAATGTCAGGTTGTGACATTGATTTGACCTTTTAAATGCGGTCATTTCCATCCTACAAAGAGGAGCCAACATGAGACACCAACGTTGTCTCACTTTACAAACTATTTTGCAACGTTGTTTCAAAGTCAGTTTTAAAAGACATGTATGTATAATCGACGTTGTATCAATGTTCCTGCCTGCTGGGATGCATGTCTAAGATAAGCTTGGTGTGAGCATAAAGATGAACAAAAGTTAGTTGAGTGAGCCAACAC
This sequence comes from Nerophis lumbriciformis, assembly GCF_033978685.3. Classification (NCBI taxonomy): domain Eukaryota; kingdom Metazoa; phylum Chordata; class Actinopteri; order Syngnathiformes; family Syngnathidae; genus Nerophis; species Nerophis lumbriciformis. Next base: position 30,628,202 of record NC_084553.2, read on the forward strand.
CTGCTGATTACTGCTCACAACTCAAAAGTATTCATCTTTCTTCTTTGCAGTCAAGTGTCAAACTAAACACGCGACAGAAGTCTCCGCCAGTAAAAGTCTCAGCCTGGCAGGAAGAACCTGCTCTCACACTTCTTGTGTTTACAATCACGGCCATGTGCCTCTGATGATGATGATGATGATGATGGACCTGTTTGAACGTCACAAGACGTGAAGTCACACAATCACTCCACTAAATCATGCATGCTTGCAAACGCAGCTTTTTGACATTTGTATTTTGCTTCACACTGGAAAATATGTATTCATACATGCACAACAGTATACTAAATGGTAAATAGGTTATACTTGTATAGCGCTTTTCTACCTTCAAGGTACTCAAAGCGCTTTGACACTATTTCCACATTCACCCATTCACACACACATTCACACACTGATGGCGGGAGCTGCCATGCAAGGCCCTAACCACGACCCATCAGGAGCAAGGGTGAAGTGTCTTGTTCAAGGACACAACGGACGTGACGATGTTGGTAGAAGGTGGGGATCGAACCAGGAACCCTCAGGTTGCTGGCACGGCCACTCTCCCAACTTTGCCCCGCCGTCCCATACTACTGTGTATGTTTACTACTGTATATGTTTACTACTGTATATGTATACTACTGTATATGTATGCTACTGTGTATGTTTACTACTGTATATGTTTACTACTGTGTATGTATACTACTGTATATGTATGCTACTGTGTATGTTTACTACTGTATATGTTTACTACTGTGTATGTATACTACTGTATATGTATGCTACTGTGTATGTTTACTACTGTATATGTTTACTACTGTGTATGTATACTACTGTATATGTATATGGACAAGTTGGTGTGGGTACAATTTTCTTTTCATTTAGGTGATTAACTTGGGGCCCTGCAATGAGGCGGCGGCTTGTTCTGTACCCCACTTTCCGCCCAAATGCAGCTGGGATTGTTCCAGCACCCCCCACAACCCCGAGAGGGACAAGCGGTAGAAAATGGATGGATGATTAACTTGGATGGCAAGTGCACCTAACGCTTGTGTAAATTATTGACATTTTCTTCAGTTAGTGAAATGAGTTGCGATCAAGTGAGGATGTAATAATTGATTATCATGAATGCTGTGTTAACTTATTATTGTATTTGTATTTATTTCATTATTTTGTCTAATGGTATTTTACATTGATTTACTTTTCACTTTGCAAACAGCTCGTCAATAGTGTCATATAAATAAAGATTTGGAAGTACTGTATGTTGCATGTCAGGTGATTACCCATTATATTTTCTAGTTATCCAATTCAATCCGCTTGATTTACTGTATACACACACATTTAAAAAACAATACAAGTTTCATAAAGTGCTGCACAAGAGTTAAAACACACATTTAGAAGCAGGATAAAATTAAGGAGAGTCAATTGTATAAAACATTTAACTATGAAGAGAATAAATACATAAAAGAAAAGAAAATAGACTAAAATCACACAACTCTCATGCTGGTTTAAAAGCCGAGGAGTAAAAATATGTTTTAAGATGTGATTTAAAACTCATTAAAGTGGATATTGTTTCAAAGTTTCAAAGCAGAAAATGCACAATCCCCTCTGGATTTTAAACAGGTTTTTGGGATGACAAGAAGAAACTGATCAGCTGACCTCGGAGACCTTGTGGACGTGTACGTTTTTAAAGGTTCTGACATTTATTGCGGTGCTAATCCGTTAAAGAAATTTTAAAACACAGAATAACATTTTAAAAATAATTCTAAAATGAACTGCGGGAGCCAGTGATGGAATGCTAAAATAGGAGTAATGTGCTCATGTTTTTTAGTGCCAGTTAAAAGACGAGCAGCAGCATTTTGGACTAGCTGCAATGAGCGATTGAGGCCTGGTTCATCCCAACATAGAGTGAATTGCAGTAGTCCAAACGTGATTCAATTAAAAACATGGATTACCCACTCAAAGTCGTTAAAAGATAAAACTGATTTAAATTTTGCTAAAAAGTCTTAGATGATAAAAACTGGAGCGTACAGCAGAGTTAATCTACTGTTCCAATTTAAAATCATTGTCCAACCTACAACCAGGATTTGTGACTTATGGTTTAAAATAAGGCATCAGGGGGACGAAGCCCCAGGAGTTAGCATTCTGGTTTATTTTTTATGTCAAATAAAATGATTTCCTTTTTTTAGAGTTTAGATAGTTTACCGCCAACCAGGCTTTTATGTCCTCAATACAATTTAAAAGTGATTTTAAACTCATGTCAATTTTCTTTTTAAAGGGACATATATTTGCGTATCATCAGCATAAAGATGATACAATATATTATATTTTGTTAAATTGTGTTGCATGGGATGTACACTGAAAACTGAAAAAAGTTATTCATAAATCAAGCAATTATAAGGAATTGTATGAATATGTTTTGCCAGGACAAAGTAATGTAATGAGTGATGAGCTTTTTCCTGCTCCTTTTTGGACACATTTATGTGTTCTTTTTCTCCAACGATTCTTTTTTTAGTTGTGCTTTTTGTGTTAGATATTATCTTGATGGTGACTGATTTAATTATTTTATATTACTGTTGTGTTGAAAATAATATAGAAACAATTAAATGTGTCATGTAAATGATATACATATAAACATTTTAATTGAGCAATAAAAAGGTTTTGAAAATAATATTTTATTGTGCATTTAGTGTTAGTTGCGTTCCTTGCCGTTAGAGGGCAGCATTGTGCTAAATTAGTTGGCCATAAAAAGGACTTATTTGTATTGTTCTCATGCAATGGTAGTGTTTAGTTTACAGTTAAAGCCTAAAGACTTGAACAACCTGTATTGTTGCACTACTGTATGCAAGGACAGGAAGCAAGTTATTAATGTGACACTGCTGTAGTCACTGATACTTCCAAGTTCCTGCAGTCAATGTGCACTAAAGTTGCTCAAGCACTTCAAGGAATCCCAAGAATGATCACTTTGTTCCACTTTCCTCTTATATATCTGGTGTCATACGCAAATGTCTTTGTATGGCTTCTGTGATTTTACCACAAGATGACGTCATCAGCACCGCTTCACATATTAACAGGAGGTCAAAAAGGTTGAGATGGCCGCCCCACAGCGTGGTGTTTATCAAGGACAGATCAGTGGCCTGCTAACGGTTCTGACCTCAACACGAATGAACACACGTGGGATCAGCTTGGGTGAGTGACCAAAGCCCACCGTGGCTGGTTAAGGAGTGCGACATCATCCCACAGCAGTGTGTGACCAGGCTGGTAATGAGGCAACTGGCTGTTAACAGAGTGTGTTGTTATTGCCAAGATTGTGCTTCCTCACTGCAGGCAGTGAGATTTGACACATTTTACTAATAGATGCAACACTTATAGTTAACATACTGTACTGCTCAGACAATGAACGAGGTCCTCACAAGCAGCGCCTCATTTAGAGGACAATCCACTTTGCAGTAGTACACAACGTATTGGAAATAAGATACAATAGAAGAATCATCTACAGCGGCAAAAAGTAGTGACCCCAAATCAATCAAAGACTAGACACCGCTGAAGAGGTGTAATCAGAGGATGAGTGCAATCATTAAATGTTGTTACAAGCTCTTCAGACAGACATTACAAAAAAAAAATGCACAAGATGCACGTTTGAAGACAAGAAGTAACTTTATTGAAGTCACAGCAGGATTTACAGTATAAAAGACTTCAAAGTGTACATAGAGGTAGTGGCAGGAATTAGCTTCAAATCCACTCTGTAGTCTACGTGTTAATTAAAGGGAGAAGAAGAAGGAGAGTGCAAATAATTACAGTGATGCGACACTTTGATTGTCAGTTTATCACATTCCACCTGGAAAAGTGAGATGCGATAGGAGCAAAATTAAGCAAAAAGAAAGGTAAGAACACTTTGTTTGTTGTGTATATGTGAATATTCTCATTTATTCAGGACATTGTACTCTCTGGCCATTGGATATGTCACTGGACTGTTTGGAAGACATTTCATCAGTTCATCTTCGCCACCAGATAGGCCAGCTCTAATCTGAGGGGATGGTGCACCATCCAGTATTTCTAATGTAAAAATGTAGGGGCTCTACCCAACCAATAATGGTTGTGCACTTTTATGGTGCAAAAACGACAATGATTAAGATATAGTGGCGATTATTATTATTGATTATTATTTAAGTGGACCCCGACTTAAACAAGTTGAAAAACTTATTCGGGTGTTACCATTTAGTGGTCAATTGTACGGAATATGTACTTCACTGTGCAACCTACTAATAAAAGTCTCAATCAATCAATCAATCAATGATACTGCTACTATTATAAATATATGGTTTTCCTTTTTTTAAGTATTGTTATTTGTACGTCTCCTCAATTGCTTCGTAAATTTATTTCTTGAGTATTGAAAATTGGGATAGGGCTGTAGTTGCTCTATTTTCTTTTATTAGATTGATTAATATTATGTGTAAGTTTTGTAGAAAAAAATGGGGAAACAATTGGAAGATAGCAGTGTGAGGTCTGTAGTCAACTGCAGAAAATGGGTGTGTTGTGTTGTTAAAGGCTCTATTTTTAAAACATGTTTTCAGGAAGAGATGTAAGAACAGTGCTGTATGTGGAGATAGGCAGTGTGGCAGATCCAAGCCCTCCTGTGTTTAGAGAGGATGGTAGACAGGTGCGTATATGGCCATTAATACAACTGAATCAATAGCAACGAGGGTGATTCCATACTAACAACAACTCCTCTTCTCTCTGTCCATTGTATCTTAACAACTGTCGTTTAGCATCACAAGAGAGTGAAACCATTCTTGTTTGGGGTTGGGGAGGATAAAGGATTATTTTAAAACTGCACCATCCCCTCAGCCCAGTTGCAATCGATTTTGGGCCTAGAGAATATGTTTGTTGTGTACGTGGATGTAAGGCAGTTTGTTGAAGCATCACTGTATGACTTCTTAAACAAAATAAAGACTTCAGTAGATATAGAAAAGTATATATTTGTTTTAAATGGGTCCCTTATTTATTGCTCCCAAAAAACCTCATCAAAGCCAGGATTTTGTTTGTATAAACATGAATAAATAAAAAAAAGATCCTGGCACTATTGCTTCATATATTCAGGTTTGATCTTCATTCATCAAAAATACATTTCATTTAAGAGAACGATTAAAAAAAACAAAAAAACACACCAGATATAAAAATGTGTGTGAGTAATGTCGTCATGTTGTTCCCGAAGGCAGTACTGTGCAGTGCATTCTTCGACTTCACCACGCGTCACTGGGAATGTGGACCATTAGGCTACAACAATATTTACACCACATGTCTCTTAGGAAGCTGCTCAAATAATACTGAAAAATGTCATGGCTACAGGGTGTGTCCGTACTGTAAATAAGATGACGGCTGTGCTTGACGTAAACAGCTCAAGTATGGAAGTTGTGGAAGGGCTCCCAGAGTGATGCAAGATTATTTTACTTTACAAGCTGAAGGTGGACAAGATGTTGTCCTGACTCGACGAGCGCTTGTAGCTGGACGTGGAGCTGAAGTACGTTTCACCGTCCGTGCTGATGTCGTCATCATCATCGTCGTCCATATTATTAAGCAGAGGCGCGGAGGTGCTCTTACGCCTGTGATGGGCAAACACATCCAATATGTCAACACTATTATTCAGTCTAAAAGCGAGTAATGTTTTCCCTTGTTTAATTTTTTTTTTTTTAAATACCATATTGGCCTGAGGAAAAATAAGTTGCCATATATTACATGCAAACCAACAGGTAGTGTCAAATGACTTTAGAAACCAGTCAGAGCTTTTCTAACTGTTACTCACACACACCAGTGACCTAAAGAGAGGCAGTCGTAACAAACAGAGGAAGAGTTATGATACTAATGGTGATCAATTAAGTACTGGCGAGCATTTAGGAAATACATACATATATATATATATATTAGAGATGCGCGGATAGGCAATTATTTCATCCGCAACCGCATCAGAAAGTTGTCAACCATCCGCCATCCACTCGACCTAACATTTAATCAGAACCGCATCCGCCCGCACCCGCCCGTTGTTATATATCTAATATAGACGATGCAAGGCATAAGTGAGGTTATAAAGCTTTTGCCTGTTAAAGAAAGGAGACTGATCCAATGCAGCACAGACATTCGCGTGCCACGCTGTCACGGCCCAGACGCACACCAGTGCGCAATCATATGGGAGCCGTGCTGAGCGCACCTCCAAGCGCGTCTCGCTGCCGGCGACGGCCGGGTATGGTGCCGACGCTCCAGCGCCATCCATTTTCAGGGCTAGTTGATTCGGCAGGTGGGTTGTTACACACTCCTTAGCGGGTTCCGACTTCCATGGCCACCGTCCTGCTGCTGTCTATATCAACCAGGGTGAGCCCCACCCCTTTCGTGAGCGCACTGCGCGCGGAGTGACCCCTGTTACGCGCCCCCGGCAACGGGGGTGGCGGGCAGGTAAGCTGCGCGGGCGGAACGCGCGGAGTGACCCCTGTTACGAGCCCCCGGCCACGGGGGTGGCGGGCAGGTAAGCTGCTTACCTGCTGCGCGTGACGCCGGCGCGGCGAAGGCGGACGAGGCGGGGTGTCGGTGCGGTGGTGACCCTGGACGTGCGTCGGGCCCTTCTCGCGGATCGCCTCAGCTACGGCTCCCGGTGGGGCCCTCTCGGGGGAAGGGGCCTCGGTCCCGGACCCCGGCGAGGCGTCCCTTCTCCGCTCCCTAAAAGTGTCCATCTCTTCTTTTTTTTTTTTCTTCTGTTGTGGCATATGCTGCAGGTGCCTGCTCGTTTTTCGTATGTGGGTAACAACATTTAACTATGTATATATATTTCCGAATTGGTTTAACTGCCACCCGCCTGAATCTATTTAAAATCTTTTTTTTTTTTTTTCAACCGCCCGACCCGACACGCGGATAAAATCTAATTTTTTTAAATTTCATCCGCCCGATCCGCGGATAATCCGCGGACTCCGCAGTTGTGCCCGCAAACCGCGCATCTCTAATATATATATATATATATATATATATATATATATATATATATATATATATATATATATACACACACACATATATACATCCATATATACATATCTATACATATATATATATATATATATACACACACATATATACATCCATATATATACATATATATATATATATATATATATATATATATATATATATACACACAACAAATACACATACTCATATATACATGCATATATATTATACCTATGCATACACACACAAACACACGTATATACACATGTGTATATATATATATATATTTATATATATACATATATATATATATATATATATATATATACACATATATACATCTATATATATACATCTATATATATACATATATATATACATATATATATATATATATATATATACGGTATATATAATATATATATATATATACATATATATACATCTATATATATACATATATATATATATATACACATACACCAGTGACGTGCGGTGAGGTTGATGGCTGGTGAGGCACTGACTTCATCACAGTCAGATTTACAAACATATGAACCCTAAAGAGTATCTTATTCACCATTTGATTGGCAGCAGTTAACGGGTTATGTTTAAAAGCTCATACCAGCATTCTTCCCTGCTTGGCACTCAGCATCAAGGGTTGGAATTGGGGGTTAAATCACCAAAAATTATTCCCAGGCGCGACGCCGCTGCTGCCCACTGCTCCCCTCACCTCCCAGGGGTGATCAAGGGGATGGGTCAAATGCAGAGGACAAATTTCATTACACTTAGTGTGTGTGTGTGACAATCTTTGGTACTTTAACTTAACTTTAACTTTACACATACAAACTGTAGCACACAAAAAAGCACATTTAATAAAAAAAACGTTATTATGGTCTTACCTTTACTTAGAAATTAAGTCCATGCGCCGCAACTAAAGCCCTCACTTAAACTTTCCACGTGCAAGATTGAATCTATTTAAAAAAGTGTAACCGAGGGTTTATAAATGTCGCCTATACTGTATAAAACTACAAAATAACAAACACGAGGCTCCAGTTTACACGAGGACCACTTTATTTACCTTCTTTCAAAAACCTCCGCAACGTGACATCACTTCCGCTCTTAGCGCCTTCAAAATAAGAGCTCAAGGCATATACTGTATAACAGCGCATAACAGGAACTTAACATCACAAAGAGGAAAGCCCATGAAAATAGGTTACAAAAGTTATTTAATAAGAAGCCAAAAAGTGCAAAAACAATAATGTTCGTGTTGGAGGAGTTGTGAATTAAGTACACCTGCAGACTGCAGGTGTATCTAATGTTGTGTCCCTGCAGTCATTCACAACTCCTCCAACACCAACATTATTGTTTTTGCACTTTTTGGCTTCTTATGAAATAATTTTTTTAAATAGATTCAATCTTGCATGTGGAAAGTGTAAGTGTGGGCTTTATGTTATGATCCGCTGCCCGGATCATATTTTTGTTTACGTTTTCGAGGTACTTATGTTTTTTGTTAGTTTTGGACTCCTTTAGTGCCTGTTTTGTACACCTGAGTTTGTTGCCATGGCTGCTTATTATTTTCACCTGCCGCGTCTGTTCCCGACGCGCGCCTGTTTGTCATCTCTGACATTATTATTTAAGCCTGCCTTCCCTGTCATTCTGTCTTGCTTCCTAGTTTGTTTTCACACAACAGATGACGACTTTTGTTTCCTGCTCTGAACCTGCTAGCTTCCACGCTAGACTCCTTTTTACCTTCTAGCTCCCACGCTAGCTCCTTTAGTTTTTGCCTTCCATGCTACGTTTTTGTTTATTCCAGTATAATTTATTTCTTAAATAAATAATTTCTTACCTGCACGCTGTGTCCGAAGCCCGATCTGCATTCCTGGGAGAGCGAGCCCCGCATCACCATGCGCCCCGGTCGTCACACTTTAGTTGATATAACAATTCTACGGCGGGGGTGCAGGAGGCGAGCCTCAGCCAGTGCGTCTTTTGCAGCCGTTTTATGATCGCTCAGCACAAGAAATACTTTACACACATACAGTTGTTGACAAAATACACTGTACATTATATACCTCAGCTAAATAAACTATGGAAATGTATAATATAGTTCATATAGCAATACAGTCTCACTGCACAGCAGGCCAGCAGTTAGCCTAGTCATAGCGCAATCCATGTTGCGGCACTGAGTGACGTGCCTCAACTGGCTGCTGTTCACCGCAACGTCTCTTCTCAGTATTTGAACGGAAAATGTGAAAATTCAGCGATTTTGAATAAAAATAATCTAAAACTGGTGAAGTTAAAAGGAAAATAACTTTATAGTATAATCACTGGATACATATAACAATTACATTTTTTTTTTTCTTTTTACATTTTTTTTCTTTCCATGATGGCAGGTGAGGCCCCGCCTCTAGTGACTGCACGTCACTGACATACACATATATACACACACATATATATATATATATATATATATAAACACACAACAAATACACATACTCATATATACATGCATATATATTATACCTATGATGCATACACACACAAACACACATATATACACATATACTGTATGTGTATATATATATATATATATATATATATATCCTGCAATGGCGCCCCATAATGCACGCCCCGATGCAAGATGGCGCCAGTATGTGCTTTGGCCTGCCGTCTCTCGCTGTCAGCTCTGTTCGTTTTTGTGTTTTTTGCGTCTATTTTCGTCTCTGTCAGCTCACTGCTTGTGTATGACCGCCAAACACTGTTGGATCTTTGCCCCTCTCCCACTGATATGATCAACTTCGACGTTGGTTTTTCGACGTCCCAGTCAGCTTTTTCACCTGGCCGGATTCCTGCCTTCCTTTCCCGCCCCCTGGCTCCTCTCCCCCGGCGGAAGCGTCTCCGGCGCCGCGGTAAACGTGGCGGCCAGCTGGTGAAAGTTAGGGCACTCCTGGCCCGGCTTCCCGTGGCTCCCCGAAGGATGAATGGTGCGGTATCCGGTCTCCTCCTGCACCCACGCTCGCTCGATCCGATCGGCTCCTGGCTGGTTCCTATCGTTGGTTTGGAGGAAGAAGCTTGCCGTCGTCGCTCCTGCTGTCCCCGCCCCCGGAGGCGCGGGGTGGATCACCGCCACCTGCGGGCTGTGTGTCGGGCCCCACCCGGATTAATTGCGGCCTTGGACGTGCTGGCCCCCGCCAGGTTCGGTCTTGTGAACGCAAGATCTTTGACAAACAAAACTTTTATCCTGAAGGAT
>NC_084553.2:30643450-30738450 GCF_033978685.3 Nerophis lumbriciformis
TTCGTATCTCAAGTTATCATTACGTATATGTATTGTTGCATTTAAACAACTGTATTGTTGATAATAAAGGTAAATTATTGGTATTGTTCATTATCAATAGCGCTATTTCTATTGGTATTTGTATTGATCCATTTGTAGTGTAATAATGCTCATTGTCATTTCTGTATTATTTTTTATTTTTCGCTAACTGCTTATTTGCTATTACTTTTACCATCATATTTGTACATGTCATATTTGCTGATGTTGCTCTATTGTTGTTGTTGTTGTTGTTTGCTGTTGTTGTTTTTGTCTCTCTGTCTAATCCCCCTCTTGTCCCCACAATTTCCCCCTCTGTCTTCTTTTTTTTTCTCTTTCTATCCCCTCCTGCTCCGGCCCGGCTGCACTAAATGATAATATAAATACATTTAATAAAGTAAAATACAAATAAGGCAACAAGAGAAGTATCCTACACTTCTCTTTTGTAAAGTAAATCTGAACAGCCGATATGGGCATCTACATCAACTATATGATTTGCCTGAGAAGCTGGACAGGACACACACAAAAAATAAAAAATAAATAAATAAATAAATAAATAAATAATTTGCTTCAATATAAAAACGTTATTTATTTACAAAACCCGTTCAAGAGCCAATATATTCCTAAATCAAGGTTCCACTGTTTTACATAAGTAACTTTTGCCTTGTCACTTATAACAAAAGCTAAGATGTTGATGTTTTCAACCAATAGCCTAGCATGTATTGACCTATATTGGATTGGTTTTAGTATATTTGATGTCCAAAAAGTATCACAGCTGCTGCGCTGCAGAAAACAGACATAAATGTCTAGCATCAATGAAGATTACCTGTCAAACTGTCTGGCAAAAATGTCAGTCAGGACTTACCTCTGTATGATGGCCAAAACCTTGTTAATCCTTTGCTTAGTGTAAAGAATTGCAGTGTTTGTTTACCTCATCTCACTGCGCAGAGACTTGAGTTGACTCTGCAGCTGCTCGTTGGTTTCTTGTTGCTCGTCCAAGTCTCTCTGCAGCTTTTTCTTGCTGTGCTCCAGTCTGTCGATTTCCTCCTCCGCCTCGTCCATCTGTCTCTTCAGGGCCTTCAGACGCAGATTTAACTACGACACACACAACGCTGCGGTGGTTAAAAGCCTGCCAGACATGCCTTAACTAAATGTGTGGTTAAAATAGCGTCGTATTCGTGAGATTGTTAACGAACTTGGTTCTTTTCATCTTGCATGGTGTGATGCTCTTCCTCTACTTGCATCACCATATCTTTCACCTTCCTCTCCAGCCTGCGGTTGGACAGTTGGAGGTTGGCTCGTTCCCTGCAACACAAGTAGAGCAAAGTGTCATACTGCTGAATACATTTGACCAATTTTGAAAGCACACGTAAACCATAATCTCGTGGCATTTCCAATTTGGAATGTGTGAGTGGAATGGCCATAGCTGCTGACATTATCCTTATTCAAACGAGAAATACAAACATCGTATAATCCTCTGTAAACGGTAATCTGTTTATATATATATATTTTATTTTTAATGATGTGTTTTTCAATATTCTTGACCGAAAGGGGAACAGTACAGATTATATATTTGTTTTGACAAAGGAAATGCTAAAAATTGCACTAAACTGTAGTGTTTTGGAGAAATAGTACCGGCACGTTGAAAATAAAACCATGCAATAAAAGGCCATGGAATTTGTGTCATACCGTATCATATAATATTATAATATATTCATGTACTGTTACTTCCTGACTTTATTATTATTAAGCAATCTGGCAGTTAAAACTGATGTTTGGATTTTAGCCATTATTTGAGTCATTTGTTAAATGCATTACTACTGCCTAGTTTCTCTTGTTGTATTCTTATTTTTACTGTTATATTTTTATTCTTATTGTTGCTTTTTATTTTTATTGTTATTGTTTTATTTTCTATTTTATTTCCATTTATACACCATTATTTACTTTTTACTTTTTAAATTCGTTGTCAATTTTGCTGCTGGAATTGTTATTTTCCTGAGGGAACTCTCCTGAAGGAAACAATAAAGTACTATCTATCTATCTATCTATCTATCTATCTATCTACTGTTGGTATCTAATTTCAAATATTTATATACCTGTACATATTTAATTGTAGTGTATGAATTATTTGAGAACCTATGACTTAGGCAGGGGTGTCAAATTCAATCGCACAGGGGTCCAAAACTCAAGGCACAATTTAGATTGCGGGCCGAACATTATAAACCAGGGCTATTAAACTGGCGGCCCGGGTGCCAAATCCGGCCTGGCGGATTTGGTGACATCTGGTGACACCGGACTGGCTCCCGAGTTCAGTTAAAAACGTGGGAGACAATTTTTTCAGTAAATTCCTAAAACACTAAATGGCTTCTGTTGTATAGAGGACCTCTTAAACTTGTCAGTTGACTTTTTTGACAGCTGTGCAGAGGAAATGTGCATTTTGGAAAATATCAAGTGTTTGTGTTCGTTCGTTCGTTCGTTCCTGCTTGAAGAGTCTTTTTTTCCGACAGTCTGAGAATCCATAAATGATTCCTGACTGGTGATTGGAGGAGTGCAAGGAAGACGATTTAAAGGGAGAGTGAGAGCAGGCGCAAAAGACATGTTGTTGTGCATGCACATTGAGAGAGATGGCTGTAGATGTTTTGGCTTGGTTGTTCGTTTTATTAAAGTGATTGTTGATCAACCACTCTTCGTCATCCTTTTAACATCCAGGCAAAAGCTACAGTATGTTTTTAACATATAAACGAAAACATCCGAATCCGAGAGATTTGTGTCTTGAATCAGGATGTTGCTAGACAAGGGGAATCTCCCAGAGTTGGCAAATCTGAGGAGGAAAGTTTCCCAGCATGATTTGTTGTAGATACAATTATCACTTTTGACTGTGTTATCGTGCTTTTTTAATGTGTTATTTTGTACAGGCAGAGTTTAATAGTGGTATTCTGTAAATTATTGCTACTCTTGATGGTGATATGCCATCTTTAATAAGAATGGTTAGAACAATGCATTCTAATAATATCACTGTGGCCTTTCTCCTTGGTTGTTAACTGAAGGTTGAGTTGTTAATAATGAATGAGGGTGAAGCCAAGGCTGACTAGATCAACATATTTGTTATTGGCCAAGCGGACTGAATGTATATTGATTTTTATATAGTCCCCACGGTCCAGGAGTGTGACACCTGTGACTTAAATTGTATTAAAATAATGTATGTGCGATTTGACTTTAATTACCGTAAAGTATGTTGTGACCTAATGATCTCTTTAAGGCATGTATCCATTTACAATGATTTGAACAGTACAGAACATTATGGTAGTTTTTTTGTAACGAACAGAATGTAAAAAAATACATAAACTTAGAAAAAAAGAATATAAAGAGTTGATGAATTAGTTTGTATTCACATTTTAGAATATAACGTTATTACAATACAAACAAAGGAGACACTTCAAGTTAATATTTACTTTATGTGCACAAACAAACCTAAAAATGCAGCTTTGGAAGTTCATTATTCAAGTTCAAACAAGAACACTAGAGATGAGTACTGCTTTCTGTCTTTTTTCAAGCATTTTTTTTTTCTATTTAGGGCGTACTTAGCTGAATAAAATAGGTTTCCAAGTGAGTACTTCATTGAAAAAAGTTTAAAAACTACTGCTTTAGATTATGTTTTTGAATATAAATGTGTAGATATAGATCTTATTCATCATTACACTGAGAAATTATGTGATCAGAATGTGCTACTGTTCGACCAGCTGGTGAATATATTTCTACAAAGATTTTCTTTACAAAACATCCATCTGAAATGACATACTTATTGAATAATAGAAATGTATAAGTTACTTTACAACTTGAATTAACACTGTTAACACGAAGACAGGTTTTCCATCACCTATCACCCACTCTCTGTGTGTACTTTGAACCTCACCTCTCTTCTCCCTCAAGGCGCTCCTCCAGCTCATGAATGCGATCCTCCAGCTGGCCTACCAGACCCACCTTGTTCGTCTTCTGGGAGCCCTCCAGATCAGCCAGTTTGTTCTTCAGGTCTTTGCTCTGCAAAGGTTATGCAGAGGAACATTAAAGATAGCATTTATGTGTATAGGAAACTGACATGGGAGTTGCTCTAATAGATTGAGAACAACAATGAAAAGACATATGGATGAAATGTGACAGACTGGTGTGAGTTTGGACAGCACCACTGCAGGGTGGGAGGCTGTGTACCTGTCTCTCCAAAGCCAACTTGTCACACTCGGCGTCCTGCCTGCTGGCCCGCTCCTGCAGGAGTTCATTCCTCATCTGGTCCACCTGTCAAGTCCAGACTCCGTCATCTCTACACAACCTACTCGCAATTACTGCGTGACACACTGTCTGCTGCAGCCAGGAAACGTGCTAAACAATTGAGCTGTTGTCAAAGCGGCTGTGAAAAAGGCGCTGGGGTTAATTGGCGCGCTGGCTTGTCTTGTTTGGCTGCATTGCACCTTAGTGGAGACCTTCGATGTCACTACACAGTGACAAAATTTATGGACGGGACAACATGTGGTTGTGACACTAAAAGGTTATGCAGTATTGTCCATGCATATTAAAACAAACACAATATTTCTCTCAATTAAATTCAAGCAGTCAGTCATTTGTTCTTAACACATCCATACAGTACTTGGGAGTGTTTTAGTCAGTATTTCTACTAGTATTGTATTTTTCAAAATAATAAACAAATCCTGTCTATCATGCTTTTTCTCCAAGGAAGAACACTACATGCTCAGCTAGCCCAATTGAAAGCAAAGTGAGGGTGAGAACCATTCGATTGGGTTGTTTCTTCATGACGGGATTTTAAGATATTTTATGCCAATTAGTGGGTGACAGTGGGGCACTATGATGAGCGATGGGGCTCTATAAAGCCCTGAACCCAGCGCAGCGCTTGAGGGAGCTGAATCAGCAGACTGGAACATGCGGCGAAACTAATCTGCTTTGTGAAAGACGACGGGAGAGGCAAGGGGAGATTACTCTCATTTAGACAGGAGAGGAGCACCTGGTGCCAGGAGAGACGCAGGTGTTCCTCCTGCTGCCTCCGTTGCAGCCGTGCACACACACAGCTCCCTCCATAGCCATACACCCCCATCACTTACGCTACTATACACACATATTAGAAGACGTGCCTGTGTGAACGTGTGTGTGTGTCTATATGTGTGCAATCACTCAACCTCTTGTGCTGCTCAAAGCTCAAGTGTTGCCATGACAACGACCTGAGTCTCGCACTGACCCAATGCCACTCGATAGTCTTTGCCAAGATTTTTTTTGTTAAGTTTAAGAAGATTTGAAGTCTCTACTGAACTACACTAAGTCGCTCAAAAAATGCTGCCCATTTATGGTCAGAGCCTGTGAATCAGTCCAGTACACTGAAAAGAACTTGCCAAACTCATCATCCTACAGTCCACATGATTAGACTCAATGGGTAGTGTGTTACGCAACATCACTTCATTAGGTACTGTACAATCTAATGAGGTTCAATACAAAAGTTGAGTCAAAAATGTCTGCTTTGATTTGGTTTGTTATTTCATTTAGTCTTGTGATACAGACAAGCCTACTACAAACTGAAACATATTATAAATCATTTTGTTGGTAAATAGTACAGTACTAATCAATGCATTCCATTGAACAATGAAAACATATGAATTATAATATTGTAGCCTGTGCATGTAATGGAGGACTGCTTACTGCAACTACTAAAATGTTTATTTTACTATTCTTCATTACTACATAGTCTGTATTCATTTCAATTGAAAGTTTCTAACTTAGAATTTTGTTTTACCCTCAGGAATAAAAACTAAATACTGGTATTGTGTTTGCAGTAGTGTAAAACAGCCCTTCATCATAATCAGGCACGGGTATTGTTTAAATTTTAACCGATACCAGTACAAAATCGGTATTATGAAAACGGTGCTCAAAAAAAGAAAAGAACAAACAATGCCTAACATTAAAGTTGAACAGACTCATAATTTAAATATTTTAGTGATGTAAATTAAATGATATCTAATTAATACATATAACCCATTTACCATTTATTTGACAGTTTATCAAATGACTAATTTAAAAAGGAGTATTATTTATTGTGTCACTTGGATTAATAATGTATTACCTTGTTATTTCTCACTAAATATAATGAAAATTGCATTTGTTTTTAGGACGGATTGGGACAAAAATAATGTCTGCATGTAATCTGCAACCTGAAACCTGCCAGCATAGTTAGGCTTTAATGATCCCTTGTGGCAGGCAGGTTGCCAACCTCAAAGATTGCACAAGACCCTCTTACAGAGCCACAACCAGCCCAGTTATCCCCGCAGAGTGTATGAATGTACACAAAAAAGCACTATTGAACAGGCTCAAGCGAAAAGGACACCTGAAAAAGTTGTATCCGTCATTCACACATTAGTGGCTGCACAAATGATGCTAGTGAATAACATCTGGATATTATTTACAGATCGAGATGGAACAGAAACACAGCTGCTGTGAGCTAACATGAACATGAACAGCAGGTCACTGACACAGTCGACCTCTGATAATGGAAATGTGCCGAGTTGTCTACCTGCTCTCGACCTCGGTCTAGCCTGTCCATCAGCTGGTCTCCATTCTGACGCTCCTCATCCAAGTCCAACTCTAACTGAACAATTCTGTCCTAAAAAAATAATTCACTTACAAATGTAGTCAATTTTATCTTGGATATTATAAATAATATTATATATAACTAAAAAGGTATACCTCCATGTGTTTAAATTGTCGAGTCTTGTCTTCCTTGGCAAAGGTGTGGGTCTGCACATAGACCTCAAGTTCATGAACCTTTTTCTCCAACAGCTCTTCTCTCAGCGTAGCATCATCTCGCTCCTGCTTACACTGCCGCAGCTCCTCCTGCCGGTGGGACAGCTACAGGCAAAAAGTTTACAACATAAGTATCAATGCAATGATGAAAATAATCATCTAATTAAAATGACAAACCGCTTCCCAAATGATATCACTATGTGATATTATACTGTAGCTCAATCAAATATAAGTTTACATGACTGTTGGGGCATTATATGCTGTAGCAGCTGGAAAAGCAGACGCAGAACAGCAAAAGGAAGGATGTCAACTCAGCCAGCACAGCTCTCACAACAATGATATCACAAGCTTGGACGTCCCCCCACTAGTTCCTGTGTTGTGCAGCTGGACAAGAACTCATCAGCATAAATGTAGGAAGGATAAAAGGAAGAACCTGGATGATGACCTTATCTTTGAGGAGCATTCATGTCAGAGAGACTGTGACTTGTATAGGTCTGCAGTAATCAGTTAGTTCAGTAATCGAGTAATCTACCCATTAGTTTGCTTGATTAATTGAGTAATTGGATAAAACACACTTTATAGCTTCAATGGGAAATGGTTGAAAGAAAACAATGTTGTTTCTGATTGCCATAACCTTCATTCTTTTTTCCTAATAAATGCACATTATCGACATTGAAATTGCACTTTTGTGCATAAATAAAAATCTCAGCTGTTTGCCGCCCCACAGATTACGGTACCCACACACCACCGTTGTCATGTGCGCTCTATTGCAGAAGCCATGCGGAAACTATGTCCGTGCCACTCCATGCGTTCCGGATCTTATAAATGTTTATAAGTTACACTCAATAAATGATTAATTGAAGCGATAGAATACAAATCACATTTCTTTTTCTAAACAATTATTCAGTATAATGGATGAATCATTGCAGCCCTAGGATAGATAAACAAACGACAAGAGATAGTTATTTTCCATACTAAACATAAAGACTTCCCAAGAGGGGAAGGCATGCTCTTTAGTTGTTAACTTGTGGAAAAACAAATTGCCTCTATATTGAAACTATAATCATATATATCTGATTTATGACACCAAAAGACTTCCAAAGTTTTTTGAATAAATAGATATGATCAAAATAGTATCAATCTCAGAGATTCCTGAGCCATTTTAAGAGATTATGAGGAAGCCAGTCACGTGATTGTGTGACGTTGTACTCGGAACCAACGTTCCCTTCCCCATCAACAATGCTAATCAAGCAGACTTTGTGAGAGCCAACAACGATTACTTTGGGGGAAAATTATGATCCAGGACCTTATATTTTTTAACCCAAACACATAGAGAATGAGCAATAAGTTTTAGAAAGCCGACTGCTACGCGTATGCAGCTTTATTGTGACTAGGGTGACCATTTCCATGACACCAAAAAGGAGGACATTATTATCAATAAATTACAATGGTGTACATAGGACTCTGGTATACTCTTATTTATAGTACAATTTTGAGTAGTTTAAAGATGATGTTTGTGTGGCTGAATAGGAAAAAATATTAAAGTCAAGTGTTTGTTAACAGTATTTGTATTTATTCAATACATTGTGGTGTTCAAAAAGTGACCACTGAGATGAATCTTTTCAAGTGCAGAGTGCCACAAAGCATAACATGTGCGGACTTAAATGCAGTTAACATATATAATTTAAAAAAAATGCCACAAAAAATGTTCCACATCAACATCAAGGCTTCTTGCTGCATATCTGGTTGCGTTATGCAGAATAAGGGCCAAACAGTTTGCAGGGAGCACATCTTTTTG
This sequence comes from Nerophis lumbriciformis, assembly GCF_033978685.3. Lineage (NCBI taxonomy): Eukaryota > Metazoa > Chordata > Actinopteri > Syngnathiformes > Syngnathidae > Nerophis > Nerophis lumbriciformis. The sequence continues at coordinate 30,652,059 of NC_084553.2, forward strand.
GCTCAGTTTCAGCTTCTGATACACTGTTATGTTTGCCACAATTGACACTGGCATTGTCTGCTGCATATGCAGACATGTTTTTCACCTCTAAGCCAGACATCTCAAGTTTTGCCAGCAGCTGGTTTGTTATGGCTTCTGACGTTTCGTTGCTGTCGCTATAAAAATCCAACAGGACATGTTGGATGCCTTCATCAAAGTGAAAATACCTTACCACAATGGGAAAACACTTGTTTGTTCCTTTATTTGAGGCGTTGGTTGCCACGGAAAAGGGTAGGTTGTTTTCTTTTATGTAGTCGGTATGTTCCTGTACCGAATAGTGAGCGATGACGTTCTCGCACAATGCCTTGGCTTTTGTTCGGCCACAGGCCATCCCTTTAGCTGTGGGATAGTCACTGAAAATCTCCCAGTCCACTTTCATGCCGCAGTCTAAACTTCTGTAGGGCTGGTGATGCTTTACAGCAGTGGTTCTCAACCTTTTTTCAGTGATGTACCCCCTGTGAACATTTTTTTAATTCAAGTGCCCCCTAATCAGAGCAAAGCATTTTTGGTTGAAAAAAAGAGGTAAAGAAGTAAAATACAGCACTATGTCATCAGTTTCTGATTTATTAAATTGTATAACAGTGCAAAATATTGCTCATTTGTAGTGGTCTTTCTTGAACTATTTGGAAAACAATATATAAAATAACTAAAAACTTGTTGAAAAATAAACAAGTGATTCAATTATAAATAAAGATTTCTACACATAGAAGTAATCAACTTAAAGTGCCCTCTTTGGGGATTGTAATAGAGATCCACCTGGATTCAGGAACTTAATTCTAAACATTTCTTCACAAAAAAAGAAATCTTTAACATCAATATTTATGGAACATGTCTACAAAAAATCTAGCTGTCAACACTGAATATTGCATTGTTGCATTTCTTTTCACAGTTCTTTTTGACAGACATTTTAGTGAGGGTCAAACCATCATGGCATGGGGGAAACTCTGGCTTTATGATAATGAATGGAATAGCCTACTTAATTTGATGTTCAGTTTATGAACTTACATTACATTACATACCCCCAGGGTACCATTTGAGAACCACTGCTTTACAGCATGGTACACCTTGCACAGCTCCGCAGCAGTTATCTTGTCATCCAGGGGCGACGAAACTTCATGAAAAAAATGTCCTCATTGAAGAGGTACCTGCCGCACGTTTATTACTTTTATGTTTATCCGTACCCGCATGCCGTTCAATTGCAGCTTTCCCCTGACTACTTACGTCGACATCACATCGACAAAGTGTGCAGAAGCCATGGAATGAGTCTCGACTGCTTTTCGTTATAAATTTGTGCTCTTTTATCCATTCAGAATTAAACGAGGTCTTGCGTTTTGGCATGATGCTAACTTTCTGCCGCAGCAACACATGGACCCTTGTTTACTTTTTTAACCAATGATAAGCAGATTTGTATCCGACACAGCTCTTAGCCAATCATTTGATACGTTACTGCGTTGGGGGCATTTTTACGGTCTTTGATTGGCTATCGCGCTGCAGCCCAGCAAAGATGAAAAAACTCCGCTCTTCAAACCTATGTGCCTCAAAAAGGAGGACAAATACGTGTCGGGCTTGAAGCTGCGCCGGACGCCGGACAGGGCATTAAAAATCCGGACTGTCCGGCCTAAATCCGGACACCTGGTCACCCTAATATAAAGTCAACTGGTTTTTGCACTCTACTGGTACTTTAAGCCTTGGCCAACATGTTGACCATGGTTGTTGTTATCACAATTAACAAGAATTCCTGGAGAGGCTATACGGATACATGCCAATATTTAATCCCCTCCTAGCCTGGTTTTGAGGAAATTGACAAAAATCCCTTCCAGAACTGTTCTGACCACTGGGAAACTTTCTCATGAATAGGGTACTTTTGATAACAATATTTACTCTCATATATTTGTTCGACCATTACTGTACATTGAATTGTAAAACCAGAACATTGTGTTCAACTGGCCTTCTTTTTTGGGCGAATATTTAAATTAATTCACAAAACAATAGAATGGCATTCTCCATTCTAACACTTACTATTCACATTTATGTATTTCAAACAAAAACATTCCTAACATTCCAAAGTTCAGACAAGGATGACTTATCAAGTGCAAACAATGCACTATGGTGAAAGCATTATGCACAGAGGCCCCATTTTAAGCTGAAAGAAAGATATGATGCTTGTGGGTCAGGTCGGTCGAGATGAGTCAACAACAATGGCTGATGTTGTTGGCCCCGCTAATGATGGCCAGGATTTAACCGACTTCACCATGGAAGTTGTTTGCTACAATCAATGACACATAATTAGAATAGTGTATACCTCCTCCTGCAGAGTTTGGCCGGCCAGCAGGTATTTGTCAAGCTCTTGGCCTCGCTCTTTCAGTAATTTCTGCAGCTCTGTCAGCTCCCGGCGGTTCTTTTCCTTATAAATATCAATCTGCTCCTGCAGCTCTCGAGTAGATGACTGGGACGCATCCACAATGTCATTCATCTGAGGGACAATAAGGGGGAAAAAGACATTTGATTGATTGATTGAAACTTTTATTAGTAGATTGCACAGTACAGTACATATTTCGTACAATTGACCACTAAATGGTAACACCCGAATAAGTTTTTCAACTTTTCAGCCTTCCCGGTAAGGTCTATTCAGGTGTACTGGAGAGGTGGCTACGCCGGATAGTCGAACCTCGGATTCAGGAGGAACAGTGTGGTTTTCGTCCTGGTCGTGGAACTGTGGACCAGCTCTATACTCTCGGCAGGGTCCTTGAGGGTGCATGGGAGTTTGCCCTTCAGTCTACATGTGCTTTGTGGACTTGGAGAAGGCATTCGACCGTGTACCCCGGGAAGTCCTGTGGGGAGTGCTCAGAGAGTATGGGGTAACGGACTGTGTTATTGTGGCGGTCCGCTCCCTGTATAGTCAGTGTCAGAGCTTGGTCCGCATTGCCGGCAGTAAGTCGGACACGTTTCCAGTGATGGTTGGACTCCGCCAAGGCTGCCCTTTGTCACAGATTCTGTTCATAACTTTTATGGACAGAATTTCTAGGCGCAGTCAGGGCGTTGAGGGTATCTGGTTTGGTGGCTGCAGGATTAGGTCTCTGCTATTTGCAGATGATGTGGTCCTGATGGCTTCATCTGGCCAAGATCTTCAGCTCTCACTGGATCGGTTCACAGCCGAGTGTGAAGCGACTGGGATGGGAATCAGCACCTCCAAGTCTGAGTACATGGTTCTCGCCCGGAAAAGGGTGGAGTGCCATCTCCGGGTTGGGGAGGAGATCTTGCCCCAAGTGGAGGAGTTCAAGTACCTCGGAGTCTTGTTCACGAGTGAGGGAAGAGTGGATTGTGAGATTGACAGGCGGATTGGTGCAGTGTCTTCAGTAATGCGGACGCTGTATCGATCCCTTGTGGTGAAGAAGGAGCTGAGCCGGAAGGCAAAGCTCTCAATTTACTGATCGATCTACGTTCCCATCCTCACCTATGGTCATGAGCTTTGGGTCATGACCGAAAGGACAAGATCACGGGTACAAGCGGCCGAAATGAGTTTCCTCCACCGGGTGGCGGGGCTCTCCCTTAGAGATAGGGTGAGAAGCTCTGTCATCCGGGAGGAGCTCAAAGTAAAGCCGCTGCTCCTCGAGAGGAGCCAGATGAGATGGTTCGGGCATCTGGTCAGGTTGCCACCCGAACGCCTCCCTCGGGAGGTGTTTCGGCCACGTCCGACTGGTAGGAGGCCACGGGAAAGACCCAGGACACGTTGGGAAGACTATCTCTCCCGGCTGGCCTGGGAACGCCTTGGGATTCCCTGGGAGGAGCTGGGCGAAGTGGCTGGGGAGAGGGAAGTCTGGGCTTCCTTGCTTAGGCTGCTGCCCCCGCGACCCGACCTCGGATAAGCGGAAGAAGATGGATGGATGGATGGAACTTGTTTAAGTCGGGGTCCACGTTAATCAATTCATGGTAAACAAGAGATAAGTGGGAAATTAGGTCATTTGTTGGTTTGTTTCGATATAGTGAGTTAAAAAAACATGTATTTTAAGGTATATTTTAAGATCAAATATGACCTTTTTTTCTAATCAATTTCAAAAATAATATTCAATAATTTCTACCATCTTTGGTAGTTGGTATTTCGAATGTTACACAACCTGGAATGATACCCAAACCGCTTTACATTATACATCACATTCACCCAATCACACACACAGTGGAATTTTTTGGGACAAATTTAAAAGATAGTTGGAATGATCTCCACTACTTTATATATAGCGATATGTAGCTAAACTCCTCACTCATAGTGCTGCAGTATGCTTAAAATTGCTATTTGGCCCGCGACCCATTGACACATTTTCACTTCGGCCCTTGGGAACAAAAATTTTGGCCCCCCCCGAACTGTACTGTATATGGAATTAAAATGAGTACTGTAAATCCCCAATTAGTGGCCTGTGTTTAATAGATACCTTTCCTCAATTAATCCCGAAATTCAACTATGTGTTGAAGTACTACACTACCTCTGGCCCTTGTCGGGAAACAAGTTGTGAAAATATCTATTATTGAACTTTTGACTAATCATGAGTTCAAGTAATTATTTTGAATTACTTGTGGTATTCATGCTTTGCTGCAATTTGCGAGTCATATTTTGCCATCAAATAAACAACAAAACATGTTTTGCTGAAGTACTTCGAAATTCAAGAATTTGGAGCCCCCACGTGAACGTGCAACATACAGTATATGCCACCAGAAGATAGTGATGCAAGGACATTTGCCAGAGGAACATTTTCTTCTGAGAACTAAATATTGCCTAGAAAGTCACTTAAACCTGAAAATTATAACAAAAGAAATGTTGTGGCTGTACAACTTGCCTCTTTCTGAAGTTTCTCCACAGTTAGGTCCAGCAGTCGCCTCTCGTCCTCAATGTCATTCTTCATACTTTTAAACTGCTCCTTCTGATCCTTCTCCTCCTGCAGCCTCACCTCCAACTCTTTGTGTTCGATGTTCAGCTTAGACAAATTCCTCTATGGAGGCACACACATATGTCAGGTGGTTAGAAGGTAGAGTTTGACTTTACCGGATGTACAAAGTACATAAGGTGAGAGGAACTCTACTAACCTGCACATCTTCTAGCCGTAACGTCAAAGCTCGGTTGGCACGAGACATCTCCTCTTCCTGCTCCTTAATCTCACTTAAAGACTCCTCCAGCTGCTTCTTTTCTTTCTGTGAAAGTCAAATAAGAACACTTTAAGATGAAGAGCGGTTTACAATCGACATGGACTAACTAACGTTAACACGTCACCTCCAATCGTGTGACTCGGTCTCCGAGCTTGCTCTCCTGCAGTTTGGCATCGTCGATGATGCGATTGAGTTTGGCCACTTCGTTTTCCAGCTCTTGTGCCCGCTTGCGCAGCCGCTCTGCCTCTTGGTTCAGGCGTCCCGCTTGGCCCTCCAGCGCACCCTTGGCCGCTTCCACTTCAGCCATCTCTTGGACAACGGTTGTGCTGCTCTTCAAGTCCCATAAAAAGCAAACAGTTTCACTTGTGAGGCTTACTGATACCAATTTTATATCATTATGTCATTGTGGTTATGGCAATGATCAGGACATAACAGGAAATTAGCACGTGAAGAGTACGGCTGCAGAGATTGATCGATTAGATCAGATTGATATTATGTTGCTTCGATTGATCAGTTAATGAGTGTAACTAACAAAAGATTTATAAAAATCCGTACTGCATGGAGTGCCCAAAACTTTAAATACACGGACAGAGTTTTCACACAGCGACTGCAATAGAGCACACATGACAGCGGTGGAGTGTGGGTGCTGTAAACTGTGAGGCAGAAAACAGCAGTTCTTTTTTAAAGTTTTTTGTATTAGCGCTGTCAAATAATGGTTTTATTTTTTATTCAGATTCATTACTTTTGAATTTGGATTAATTATGATTAATCACAGGTTATTACTCGCTTGCATAATTCACATGAATTTAAAGGCGAAATGCAATTTTTTGGGAATTGTGTCTATTATTCACAATCCTTGTTTAAGACAGGAACACATTTTTCTTTTTTTATGCATACGTAAATAAACACTAGCAAAAGTCAGCGAACAATTGAGACAATGGGAGTCGCTCAATTCCGCCTATAAAGCGCTCTCAAAAACATCCAAAAGGATCCATCATTGTTGTATATGTATGTCAGTCATGTTAATAACATGTAATATTTACGTACTTTGCACATTTTAAGAATACGGCGGCATATTAATTTCATAGACACATCACAATGTTTGCGTTTCCCTTTAACAAAAATACCAAGCCTTATGCAGCATTATTGCTAAGTGCTGAACAAGAAATACAAACTTCGACCATAATAAAACTGTACAATATCTGCTCTCACTAGAATGCTGACTGATGGGATGTGCATATTTTACAGTTTTGATGAAGAATTTATCATAATCTTCATGAAGGTTTTAAAAAAAGGTCCACTAACTTCTCGTGTCTTTCTCACCATTTCCGGATACAAGTCAAATGTCAAAGTTGACCAACTTCTCCATTCATGGCAACAACCTTCTATTACACAAGTGAGAGGCATGATTTATAAATTGCATCTTGCACACATTTTGTTAATTTTTAACTGCTTTTTAGAAGTATTTTTTGCGTGTGCATGTTTTACATTTTTATGTTAAGGCAAACAAATGTCCTCTTTTTTAAAGGATTAATAAAGTTTATCTATTTAGAATTAACATTCAGACGCAATGCACCAGCTCGCCGGCTCACTATATGTCAATATAGCAGCACAAGCTAGTTAGCTCTTTGTGATCATGGAGCCGCTATAAATAGTTTGTTGCCGTAATGCTTACAACAACAATATCGCTAATAGTTGGTAAATATTTAGGTCATAAGATGTAAATTAAGTGTCATGTTTATTTACAGTACTCCCAATCACTGCATTGTTAGCCACCTCGTACAGAATGTATTTTACGACTTTAAAAAAACACGTGTTCTTGTCTTACATAAGGATTGTGAATGATAGGTACAATTCCCCCAAAAAAGTGCAGATCCCCTTTAACTTAAAAAAGAGCCCAATATTTGGTCACAAATGCAATTTTATTGGCATGTCATTTGGGAACATTTTTAAAATGTTTTAATTAAATGCACATCATTTATTTGCTCAAAACTTTGCAACAGTTTTATATGAAGTCCCATCTGGGTCTATTTTGAAGTAAAATGTGTCCAGTGAGCACATTAATCAGGCTCTTCAGGCTCTTTGCACTGACGTATGAATTGACCTGATCGCTGACCATATAACAACACATACATTTAAGGTACCCATCCGTGATTAAGGCAAATGAGCATGTACAATCAAAATAAAATGTGTTATTAATCTGCGTAGATACAAGATTAACGCAATCATTTTTTTGTGATCTGAGTTAGCTTATTTTTTTCATCCCTATGATTGATTCATGCACACATGTTAAAAGTGTAATTTTAATGTTGATTGTCTATCTGTGTTGGCTCAGCAATGGGGTGGCGACCGAGTGCAGCTGGGATAGGCTCCAGCACCCCACAACCTTGAGAGGGACAAACTGTAGAAAATAGATGGATGGATGATATGTATTTATTAGAAAAAGGAATGAAAATTATTGTTTATTTAAATTATAGTCCATAAAATATGAATTGAAGTTATAAATTGTGTTTTATCCAATAACTTCATTAATCAAACAAACTAATTGATAGATTACCCAATAACTAAAATAATCAATAGCTGCAGTCCTAGTGAACCGCATAATAAATTTCATGATTTTTTTCCACCTACATTTCATATTTCTCCTCTACTTTACAATACAAATATTAATGTGTGAAATGCGGTTATTGTAAAACTTTATGTTGTGTCCTGGTGATGGACAGATGCTCAAAATGTTGCAAGTGGCAGTCGGAAATGCGCTCAAAAGAAAATACCAAGAAGATATTTTGAGTGCAAGACTCAATAAGTAGAAGATGTACAGAAAGTGGTTTCAATGGAGTTGACAGCTTTGTTGGAAAGTAGCTGTGCTGAGATTTGATTGGAAGCAACACTTTGCGTCAGTTAGATGGAATGTCAGGGAACAGGTTTGGGAGTTTTCTGTTTATTTCAGCACAGTGAGTTATGCCCACATGTATTCCACCAACCGCCATTAAAAACTCAATAACAGTAGACAACAGTCACTACAGACAGGAAACTAATTGAACCAACATGATAGGTATCTTACTGTTCTGTCACATTGTTTTACACGCAAACATTTATCTTTTCCTTAATTTTTTTAGGAAACAGGAAATAGGTTACCGCTTATGACAACCAGGACTAACATTTATAGATAAAATATTTGTGAGATCATTGCAATGTAAGAAACTATGTGAAATGTCATCATTTTTGAGCCCATATTAGTTCTCCTTTAGGCATTAAAAACTTCATGCAGTGTTGACAAAACTTGATTACACTCATTTTAATTAGACACAGTGGTGGCATCCAAGTGTGTCAGCGCCTGTATGTGTGCACACACACACACGCGTGCACACACACACACACACACACACACACACACACACACACACACACACACACACACACACACACACACACACACACACTCTCCTATTTAATGAGATCCAAGACAACAGCTGCAAAAATCAGTTTTAATTCAAACGAGTGTACATACAGTATATCTGGATCAAAATTTCTGTAATTAATCACTTTATTACAATATTGTTGTATTATGATACACTTGTGAGCTGCACATCATACAAAAATGCATTTGTACTGTTTTGGATACTGTTAATTGTATGTGTTTATATTCTGTATTTTCCGTAATATAAGCCGCAACTTTTTTCCAAAGCTTTGAACCCTGCGGCTCATAAAACGGTGCGGCTAATTTATGGATTTTTGTTCGCTAACGGCTGTAATGTTTTGTATTCAACAAATAGTTTTCCTATTACACCGACAGAAACACTGAAACAGTGTGTTATTGTTTGTGCTATGGCGCCATCTTTTGGACGAGTTCGCTCAATGCAGGTGCTGCAGGTTGAAAATGTTCTTACTGTTTTGTGCCTTGAATCGGAAGTGTAACCGTCCATAGCGTTTCTGCTCCAAAGGATTCTTAATTCATCACCCTAAGCAACATTTGTAAGTTTTTAAATATAACTAAACATTTCATACTTACTTGACTGTCCCATGTGTGATGTTTGTAGGAGTGTTTTTATGCATATTTGTATGTGCTATTGTAAACTAATCAAGCTAGCGACTATGCTAACACATTTACAAGTGGCTGTGGTAGTATTAATAACTTACAATGGCATTATTTTTGTATTGTTTCAGTTTCGTATATTTACCAAAACGTCACCGTATTTACCGTGTCTGTTAAGCTGAATGGACAGCGAGCTTCCGCAGCTAGTGGGTCCATTACGATGACTTCTGTTTTGTTTGATCGGCTGTTTTACTGCCGTGTTACAGGCACCGTTTGGAAACAATTGAGGTATGTAATTAAACATTTACAATTATCTTTCGTACCGGTAAATATCTATGGCTTATAGTCCGGCGTGGTTAATATATGTAAAAATATATTTTTCTTTTCTGTGTGTACCATAACCATTGTCACTAAACAGTGCATATAAAATAAGCAACTGTAGTTTCCTCTGGAACCTGAAACTAAACAACTCTTCATCAATATGTAGTACTGTCGTTACATTTCCACCATATGTGAATAGACACGTTTCTTCTGCAAGAAGAAAAGGTGACTTGTATTTACATCCTAGTTTCACTGCTGACAGGCCAGTTTTCCTTGTCACCACCTTGTCGCCCTCAATTCCACTGAGTCCTCTGCTGACGAAACATGCTGTTCATCACTCAAATAAATAATGACTTTTTCAAGGGAGTATTGCCACAAGCATTCATATAACACAACGACAATGAATATGATTGCGTGTTTGTTTGCCGTGCTGACCTCTATCGATTAGTGTTGATGAGCTACTAAACTCTCCAGGAAGTTAAATTATTATTACAACAAAGCTGTGGCAGTGGAAGAAATAAAGTAACTGTAATAGAGATGGGCTAAAGGGAACATTTCTTATAATAATACAGAACTGAACCCTTGTGCACATAAAGTTCAGCACCAGCGCTTCACTGGCCCACTTCCCACACTCGGTCATCTGTGCTAAAACCGCAAACCACTGACCTCAGTGTTGTGTGACAGGACTGCAGTCTTCATTTAACACTCTGGACTCAAACCCTCAACAAAAGATTAGGTTAATTTGTTAGGGAGGCATTGTTTGTATGTACTAGAATAGAATAACATGATCTAATATTGATATTAGCTACATGAGAGAGGAATATACATTATATTCACAATGTTTACTTTAAATAAAGTTTGTTCTTCTCTTCTTCAAAGAGTTAATAATCTATCACGCTTGTTGAAATGTCCTTAAAGATTACCCAGCAATCACTGAGGGATTAGTACTAACAGCAGTCACATTTTAAGCCCTTTAATAGTGTGGCTTGATATTTGCGGTTTTGAAAGCCAACAAAGCAAGTTGCAATTTAAAGGTTCACAAATATACATGTACAAATATTTTGTACAGTTGTATGACTAACTCACTTTCCCTATCCATTAACTTTTCCTCTCCCCTCAGTTTGACTCGGGACTTCTTGTGTATTTAAAGTGTTTGTCTAAAGTTGTACATTAACTGACTTTGTGCAGTCTTTGAAGCACAGTGTTGTGAAGCGTTAAATCAGGGGTGTCAAATGTACGGACCGCGGTCCCCGAGATGAGTTTGCTAAGTATAAAAATGAGCTGCAATTTTTCACGAAAAGAAACTGCTGTTCTAAATAAATCCACTGATCCATAGCAATTGGGGCGGTATAGCTCGGTTGGTAGAGCGGCCGTGCCAGCAACTTGAGGGTTGCAGGTTCGATCCCCGCTTCCGCCACCCTAGTCACTGCTGTTGTGTCCTTGGGCAAGACACTTTACCCACCTGCTCCCAGTGCCACCCACACTGGTTTAAATGTAACTTAGATATTGGGTTTCACAATGTAAAGCACTTTGAGTCACTTGAGAAAAAGCGCTATATAAATGTAATTCACTTCACTTCACTTCACTAATTCTGTTGGCAAGCAAACAGTTTTAGGCGGGTCCAAACAAGAATGCTAAACAAGAGGTACACAATGCGCGTGGCTGCGGATCCTCCAACCAAACATAAATGAAAAGTAAAACCTGTGGAAATACATCCTCCACTTTGAACACATTGTACATTGGCACTCTCATTGCCACAAAATGTCTGTGTCAAAAAAAAAGAAAAGTGGACGCATAGTGTAACTCAACCGTCTTGAATTAGGTCTGTGTATGTCGCGGTGATCCGTTTTTCGTTTGGAACAGAAAAATTATTTAACATAAAAATCAACTTTCCCCATTTTTTGGTTTGATAATAAAAATAAAAAAAACTGAAAACGGATCGTTATTTTATATCAGTTATCTGAATTTATTCATGTGTTTGAAAATCGAAAATGGGAATTTTAAACAATGAGTGGAAAACTCTTTTCCCCGTGTGTGTGGACAGATGAGTGGATTGCACATGGGCAGTGTCTCTTTTCAGATCCTCATCTGTGTGAGACCCGGAACAGTGATAGAAGAGAACAAAGAACGGTGTCAGTATCAGCAAAACTATTTTGTCGCGGTCAAGAGTTCCCTTCTATTTTTTAATGTCTAGAGATATGGAAAGTGACACATTTTATTGGTTCTCTATCGAGCAGGCAAACGTCGCTCTTCCTCTGTTGTTGTTCCGGTCACTCACAGACGAGAATATGGAAAGAGACACTGAGATTAGAGAAATACATTTTAAATGGATAATAAACAGGGCAAATTTATTTTGATGTTAAATAATTTTTCCATTATAAATGAAAAATGGATGGCCGCAACGTACATGGACCGTATATGATACAGAGAATAGTTTTTATTATGCATTTAGTGTTTTGTTCAATCCCAGATAGAATGTAACTTAACGTTTAATGGCTTTGTAGATCCACGGAGACAAAGTATATGATTTTTTTTTTTTGTGTGTTTTGGAAACTGCGAAAATCTTAAAGTATTTTGTCAAAAGGATTATTTGTGGTGTGTACATTTTTTCGAATGTCCTTGTTCTAATTTTGGCCATAGTAAATCACAGAAAACAATCTAAAGTTCTCTTTATTTTTAAGTTATTATGCCATGATTTTACCAGTCCAGCCCACGTGGGAACAGATTTTCCATCATGCGGCCCTTGAGCTAAAATGAGTTTGACACCCCTGTGTTAAATCATGTGATCGCTCCAACTAATTTGACCTCCAGCATGACAACAAATATAAAACTTCCCTCATTCTGGCTGTAAAATGCCATATGTAGGTACCGGTAATATCAAAATTAACTTACATCTATACAGTATCATACACACAAGCTATTGTAACACGTTCAGTATAAAAGACTCACTAGTGGCTGTGTTAGGGTTTTTTTTTCTCTAAACGATTACAAGCTGTTTCCAGTTTTCTCATTTCCTGTTGGCACTCAGTGAAAAGCTGTTTAGCCCAAAGCAGGGAGCTTTGAAACACATAATTTCCTAAATTTTTGCAGCAGCTGCAACAACATGCTAACCGATTGCACTTTGCAAATAGAGCCACTGTAATACTGTCGGTCTGCAGCACATCCATGAGAAAGAACATTTTTCTTTTTATTGTCTTTTTCCTTCCATGCACTGAGACTACGCTTCTTGCACGTCATTACTTTATCTCTGAGCACTTAAGTAATTTTTCATTCACAAATAGCGACACAGTACACGTCATTGGGGTGGACGTACTTATTTGGACTACAAGTAAAGCTATCAATCAGAGGTGGAGGAACTCTATATGAATGAGGTCGGGTGAGTTTGAGGAAACACAAGCGAAGTAGGATAAATTATTATTTTCATCTAATCTTGCACTGCACATAACACTAACGTGCGGCATGCAGTGACATAAATGCTGATAAAGGCAGGGTTTTTTTATGCAGCTATGTATCGATCGGAGAATGTGCAGATGTACCCAATGTGGTGACCGGGTGAATAATGGTATCAAGTTTTAAAAAAAAAATAGAGGTGATATTTGTTTTCATATATTTAAACAGTGTACATTAAGAATAAACGATTAATCGACATAGAGGTTTTAATTAGTGCGATAAATAACCGCTAGAGGCGGATGTCTTTTTTCTTCTCCGCCGCCCCCCGCATTTGAGTGACAGATATGTTGGCCAGTCAGAATTGTTTAGCCTTGCGTCCCTTGCCTCCTGGCCAATCAAAAGTGTTTAAGGGAACAGAAAATGTGTGTGCGCTATAGTGCATGCAGCCAGTACGCTAATAACAAACACCACTTGCTCCTTGGAAAAAGTTTTAATGGTGACTAGGTCTGGACCGATTGTCAAGAAGTCAATCAATCGAACAATAAATGAAAATGAAGTCGAAATACTTTGCCGGAATTGACAAACTGCCATGTCCTTGTGTGTTTGTTTTCTTAGGCAAACGTGGAGAAATAGAACGATGTCTCACTCTCTGCATTGCTCTCAGCACCTGAGCGTATTTATTTAACAGTAGAGTTGATTGTCTTAATTTTTGTCTTGGTGGGCGGAAAGCAAGACGGCTTGCTTACACATACAGGAAGCACGACAGACAGAGCCTCGCTCCTCCGCTACTCGCGACTCACTAGTGAGATGTTTTGAAAAATCAGAAAAATTAAAAGGAAAAAAATATGATTACAAAGCCAAATGTACCATTATTTCAGCTTCAACCCGGATGGGCAGTATGACCCTATCAACACGGACGGACGAGCGATGCCTTGATCACGTGATAAAAAACAAAAAAAGACAACCTGACGTTTTTTCAACTAGGAAGAAATGCACTTTAAGATGTTCAATATTTATTTAATTTACATTTTTGCTTGCAGAATTGAGAGTCATTTTTATTTTTTGTTTGTTTATTTATTTAGGCTGACTAAAAGTTATTTACTTTCCAATTATACTTCAATGATGAACAATTCTACAGTAATTAGTAATAAAAGCGTATATCCTTCTTCCTCTCCTACTTCATATAAAGTCTTCCGTTCTTAAATCCAAAGTTTTACTTTTTCTAGTATCGATAAAATTGATTGATTCCCTTTCAAAACGATCTTGGGTCGATAACTATCTTCAAAAGGCAAACGTGCCGAGCGCAGATTGATTTACTTCACATTCAGGAATATAAATCGATGTATCAATCGTTATACCCCTAATATCTAATAGATATTATCTAGACCATAAGTAAGTGTTTTAAATGTAGATTAAAATCATCAGAGGTCTTCAACAGGGGGCCCGGTAGAGATACTATAGGGGGGCTGTGAAATATTTAAATATATTTTTTATATTACCATTGCAATTTTTCCAAAAATGTAAATGTCTTTAAAGACACATGAACATTGAGCCAACACACTGTCATATAGTTAAATGTGAATAAATAATAACATATACCATGAATAAATAATTATATTATATTCATGTTGGCATTTAAAGTACCAGTAGAGTGAAAAAACAAGTTGACTTTATACGCTTAATTGTGTTTCATTGTATTCATTAAACCATATTCAGTTGTATTTAAAATCCGCAAAGTATGTGAAAATATTGTTTAAACATCACAAAATGCCACAAATTCAGTCAGCCATTTTGAATATTGTGGTCCGAATACCTTGGGCTATTTTCGTAGATTGACGTCACAGTATTAACACTTCTGTACTCTGAACATGTTATCAGATCAGTCCTGTAAATATGGAAATATGCTGTCTATCATTTACAATCCCTTTATAAGACATGTACACATTTTTTTTGTTTTTTTTATGCATTCAAAGACGTAAATAAATAAACCAATAAAAGGTACACTGACAATGGAGTCTATGGGGGCTCTCAATTGTACCCACACACCTCTCTAAATAATCATCCAAAACCCGACCTGAATATTAACCAAATATAAGTAATGCTGTTATTGTAAGCGCTAAAGCAGACAAAGTATTCTTAGCATTGATTACCGAGAGCTAACTATAGTTTATGCTGCACTGGACTCAAGGAGAAACTTTAATGTAATTATAAAATTATCTAGCCATGAATCTAGAAGTTGTTCTTCTGTGACATTCAGTTTATACCCGGAGATGGAGACAAACACTACAACAGAAAACCGTGTTAGATTTAGCAGCAACTTTTTTAATCAATCGTCGTGTGGATTAAAATACATTCTTCATCTAAACGGGAAGGTATGTCAGTTGTCATCGAAGTAAGAGAAGACCTTGTACAGTAAGCGGTCGTTTTATTATGTTTGTAGTTTGTAGTTCTTGTTTAGCACTTAGCAATACTGCTAGATAAATAAATGATAAATGGGTTATACTTGTATAGCGCTTTTCTACCTTCAAGGTACTCAAAGCGCTTTTGACAGTATTTCCACATTCACCCATTCACACACTGATGGCGGGAGCTGCCATGCAAGGCGCAAACCAGCAGCCATCAAGAGCAAGGGGTGGAGTGTCTTGCCCAAGGACACAACGGACGTGACTAGGATGGTAGAAGGTGGGGATTGAACCCCAGTAACCAGCAACCCTCCGATTGCTGGCACGGCCACTCTACCAACTTCGCCACGCTGTCCCCATGATGATTAGTGTTTCAATAAAATCGGATCTGTTTAGCAGAGCTTCTAAAACTTGTAGCTCACCCTCCTTACATTCAGGATCAAAAATATTAGATTCTGAACCATCATTTCCCCTAAAGTAGTCGTTATTGGCTCCCACAAAGTCTGCATGATTAGCATTGTTGTTGGTAGGGAAGGGATCTGCGGTTCCTACCTCTACGTCACACGACCACGTGACTGGCGAGCTTATTATCTCTCAAAATGGATTGAGAATCTTCGTGAGATTGATACTATTTTGATCATATCTATTTACTTGCAAACTTTGTGAGTCTTTCGGTGTCACACATCATACATTTTTTAGCTTCAATATAGAGGCAACTTGTTTTTCCACTCTACTGGTACTTTAATATAGCTAGCAATTAGGGTTCTAGTTGTCAGCAAGTGATTAGCACTGTAGTTGTTAGCTAGCGGTTGGCATGCTAGTTGTCAGCTAGCGAGTGGTGCGCTAGTTGTCGGCTAGCGAGCAGCGAGCTATTTGCCAGCTAACAATCAGCACGCTAGTTGCCAGATAGCGATTGGCGTGCTTGTTGTCAGCTAGCAATTAAGACACATGTTGTCAGCTGTTAAATATTGTTACTATTGTACAATAAGAATTTATCTTTTATGACCAGTTTAATATAAAATACAATCATCATTTTATACAAAATATATAAGTAGGGGGTCCCCGCTCCTTTTTTCCATCAATTGGGGGTCCTTGACCTGGATAATGTTAAAGAGCCATGCTTTAATGTTTATTTTCCATGAATGTATTGATTTGCAAGCAGTGCGATTATGGCAAAAGGGACTTGGCAAGGTGATCATGTTTGTTGGCTGAGTGTGATCAGATATAGGCCAGTTCTTCGTGCTTCAGACTCTTGTTAGCCAAGGATGGAACGCCCTCAACCCAAAGCTTAAATGTGAAAACAACACATATTGCTATGATGTCAGATTCTAATTAATTATGACAAGACAGCAAAAATAATAACATTTAACAAAAAAATGTGTGTTTTTTGGGTGTTTTAAGCTTCAAAAAGGGAGCATAGTAAAATAAACACAAATATGTAGTCCAATGCCTTGTTTCACACGACCAACATTTGGCTGCAGGAAAGTGATCTGTGCTACTCCTTTTCAGATTCAGCTACTCCAGTGTCGCCAACAAATAAATATCAGAGCTTTTCAAAGCTGTTGATATGCCCTCATGCACTAAAAATCTTATTTTTTGCTAAGTCTATCAACATGCAGAAAGTACTTCCACTGTTTTCTTCCCCTTCCTCTCTACTGCCACCTGCTTAATAATCAGCTCCTAAAGCAATGCTGGGAATTATAGCACTATCATCAAACACCCAGACTGGAGCAGGGGTCCTTTACTTTCAGGCCCAAGTGGAGTAGGGAAAGGCCTACTCTTCTCTGGGCTGAGCAAGTTTGATGATCAGACAGGGAAACTTCTGTTCACACCCTCTAACAGATGACTCAAGAGGCAGGCAAAGATACGGCCAAGGACGGAGCTGGATGTGAACTGAGCTGCATCTAGGAAAATGTACAGTAGGTGTGTAACGTGAGGATATTATAGGTCGTATTCAATCACATAGCTACTGTGCAGCAATCAGAATGCCAATTATCTGAGTACACAAGGGGCCTGGATCTTACCACTAAAAGCAGATACGAGCAAAAAAAACAAACTCTGCAATGGAATCTACCACTATATGTTATCAAAAAAAAAAGATTTGTCGAGTGATCTCAAGGATTATCCGTTGGTCACGTTCCTAGACATGCCGAACTATCCAGTGCTCCACGTCATTTTACACGGCAAAACAGATGAAAACTTGGAAAAGCATGGAGGCTTACAACTTCTTTGTGTGTGGCTGGGTCAAAGAAATTGCTATCAAGACTCTCCCGAATAAACCATGTATCGCTTTTGTTCGGGTAACGTTGCATTTCATGATTTAACTTCGCGTTTACAGCCATGTTTGTCGCATTTTTGTTGTTGCAAGCGCCATTACGAGTACACATGGTTTTCCCCGTCTTTATCAAAATATAACTATAGATGTCAACATTGTGTATGTGCTGAAAGCTTCATTTATGATTGTTGTCTTTGGTAAAAGCTTAACTCTTTTAGGTTTTGCTCAAATTTGCTTTCTTCTATTTAGACTCGCCGAGTTGGTGGTTTACGAAACACTCGAAGCAAACATTTATTTTAAAAACTCCAAAACAAGATATAATGCAAATAATATCAAGATTCGATGGGAAATACTGAACATTAGAAGTACTGTACATCAAACAAACCTTTAACAAAGTGATCACTGCAAACTTGTGCATTCTTCGACTGCTTCCTTGGACTGGAGTGTAGGAAACTGGTTTTGTCGTCATTTGCAAAATATTGCACTCTTTCGCCCTCCTTAATTACCCCTCGAGGAACTCTGAAGAAACCTTTCCTCTTTTCGCAATCTGAACGGTTCCAACAGCCTAAAGCAAACCAAGCAAAGGGCATTTTTCTTCGAGAAAGGCAAAATTCGGCCCAGAACGCTATGGTAACAGACGCTCGTTGGCACGCCACTTTGAGCCTCGCAGAGTTAAAGAGCCGGACGTGACATCAAGTGAATACAACCTATAGTTGAGCGTAAGATAACAATAGCAGCACTTCCATCAAGTAGCACAGTGCAAAACACGTACACGTATATACAAATTTATGAGAATGAAGTGAATCTCCATGAGGTGCCACAACTTGATGGTAGCGGGGGGTGTATTTTGTAGCGTCCCGAAAGAGTTAGTGCTGCAAACGGTTCTGGGTATTTGTTCTGTTGTGTTCATGTTGTGTTACAGTGCGGATGTTTTCCCGAAATGTGTTTGTCATTCTTGTTAGGTGTGGATTCACCGTGTGGCGTATATTTCTAACAGTGTTAAAGTTCTTTATACCGCCACCCTCAGTGTAACCTGTATCGCTGTTGATCAAGTATGCGTTGCATTCACGTGTGTGTGCGTACAGAAGCCGCACATATCTTGTGACTGGGCCGGCACGTTGTTAGAATGAATGAAAAGCGGACGTGACGACAGCACTTAGAGGACGTTAAAGCCAGTGCCTTTAAGGCACACCCCCAAGACTGTGGTCCGGGTGGACTACGAGATATAATGACTGATGTACACCTTCGTTCGATAATGAAGATTGCCTCAGCTCAAAGCCTGAGCCCCGACATTAATGAACTAGCATCCAAGAAATGATGCCAGGTATCTGGCTTGGGCACATCAGATTAGTCTTGAATGGTTGGTTTATTCATTGTTATTTTATTTTCAAATGTATTAGCCTGTGGAAAAAGTTAATGTTGATATTTACCTCAGAAGGCTGCAAATAGAAAAGAGGCATTCAATTTTTATTTAAATTGTATTTGATATGCCATTGATATATTTTAATTATTATTATTATTATTTGAAACTCGATTTTGCATGTCACTATAAAGTTATATAAGCCTTGCTTGTTCAATATTCAATGCAAAACTTGTTTGGGTCCCTATTAAAAGGTTAATTTGTTCAACCTTGGCCCGCGGCCTTGTTCCGTTTTAAATTTTGGCCCACTCTGTATTTGAGTTTGACACCCCTGATTTACGGCTATTGTACTTGGTGTCATTACTGTTGATATTTTTAGTGTTGAACCCACCGTTATTTGCTTTAATGGTTAGCATGACTTCTTGCATCCTCCTACGGTGTGTACCGTATTTTTCAGACTATAAGTCGCAGTTTTTTTCATAGTTTGGCCGGCGGTGCGACTTATACTTAGGAGCAACTTATGTGTGAAATTATTAACACATTACCGTAAAATATCAAATAATATTATTTAGCTCATTCACGTAAGAGACTAGACGTATAAGATTTCATCGGATTTAGCGATTAGGAGTAACAGATTGTTTGGTAAACGTATAGCATGTTCTATATGTTATAGTTATTTGAATGACTCTTACCATAATATGTTACGTTAACATACCAGGCACGTTCTCAGTTGTTATTTATGCATCATATAACGTACACTTATTCAGCCTGTTCTTCACTATTCTTTATTTATTTTAAATTGCCTTTCAAATGTCTATTCTTGGTGTTGGGTTTTATCAAATAAATTTCCCCAAAAAATGCGACTTATACTCCAGTGCGACTTATGTTTTTTTCCTTCTTTATTATGCATTTTCGGCCGGTGCGACTTATACTACGGAGCGACTTATAGTCCGAAAAATACGGTAGTGTAGAATGTTTAGCTATACCTTGTCCTACAGTGATAATGCTACTTGAAACAAAGTTTATTCACTGCCATGGAGGTGAAGATTGCTGACTTAAAAGCAGTTTTACACTGTGGAGGGACGTTAGCTGCTAGCTCGCTAGGGAGGACGCCACAGTGTGTTGAGGACACAATTGTTCGCTTGTTGCTGCCAAATTTGCGGGACAAAGCTTAAATGTGTCATCAACATGTATTCTCACGATATAACGATAGTATTTAAAGCTCCATTGTCAGCAAAATGTATATTATTTATATTGTATATAATTTATATCGGACAACTGTAGTTATTTGCTGTAAAACATTTTCTGTTCTATAATCTATTGTCAAAGTATTGGACAGGAACACAAACTCATATCGGATCTGAGGCCAAATAATCGTATCTGGACGGTGGCCGAAAACATTCATGAACACAGATGAAGAATGCAAACACTAGTCTTCTTAACATGCAAATAAGAAATTAGAAATCTGCTGGATGTCCTCCATTATCAACATTTGCTTACCAATTACTTAAACTGATTGGTGTGAAGCATGATGTCACACTATTTACGCAGCAGCTATCACTATCCTGCCTACACATCCCACAGTAAATACAAGCCAGATGTGGGGTTACTGTTCTAAACCATGCAGAAATAAACATACTCTGGTTCAGAAGTGCTGGGTGTAACATAATAACCAGTAAAGGTTAACTCTTTACCTTTAGGAGGGGAGACAACAGCTGAGACCCATTAAAAACATAAAGAGAAGTTGTAGGGCACTTCAGAAACAGGAGGTGCAACATGAGCCCCCATCATAACTTACAATATCTCACAGGTCAGGTTGGTCGGAGAGGCGCCCAGTAACACAGCCGGAGCTGAGTGAAGAGGGTCTGCAGGGTGTACATTCTCCACTTTGATTCCAACATTCCTAGAAGTAAACCAGTTTCTCCACTCGCTGCACCTCATCTTTCCACATTGTTTGCATACCAATGCGTGCTGACACCGAAAGATCCGATTCCAAAAGTGCAGATGTTCTCAATTACAGAGCATGGAGAGTTTGTGGGGTCAGGGGAGATGGTACACTCCCTGAGTAAGTTCATGTCACTTTAAAGGAGAACTGCACTTTTTTGGAATTTTGCCTATCGTTCATAATCCTGATGAGAACAAAGAAGACTGAAGGGTTTTTTTTGCATTATAATTTGTAATAATGGTTAGTAGGGGTGTAACGGTACACAAAATTTCGGTTCGGTACATACCTCGGTTTAGAGGTCACGGTTCGATTCATTTTCGGTACAGTAAGAAAACAACAAAATATAAATGTTTTGGTTATTTATTTACCAAATTTGTAAACAATGGCTTTATCCTTTTAACATTGGGAACACTATAATAATTATGCCCACGTTAATCAACATTAAACTGCCTCAAGTTGTTGCTAGATTAAATAGAATGACAAAACTTTTCTTCTACATATAAAAAGTGCAACATTAAACAGTTTCAAGTCAACTCATCATGCTTAATTTATTACAGCATTTGGGAAGCCTGTAGTTGATTTTTATTATGTACCGTATTTTCCGCACTATAAGGCGCACTTAAAAACCACAAATTTTCTCAAAAGCTGACAGTGCGCCTTATAACCCGGTGCGCTTTATATATGGATTAATATTAAGATTCATTTTCATAAAGTTTCGGTCTCGCAACTTCGGTAAACAGCCGCCATCTTTTTTCCCGGTAGAACAGGAAGCGCTTCTTCTTCTACGCAAGCAACCGCCAAGGTAAGCACCCGCCCCCATAGAACAGGAAGCGCTTCTTCTTCTACTGTAAGCAACCACCCGCCCGCGTAGAAGAAGAAAAAGCGCGCGGATATTACCGTACGTTTCATTTCCTTTGTGTGTTTACATCTGTAAAGACCACAAAATGGCTCCTACTAAGCGACAGGGATCCGGTTCATGAAAAGACGCAATCTCTCCATCCGCACACGGATTACTATTTCACAGCAACTGATATTCCTGTGAACCGCACTGTGGATACAACGGGAGCACGTACGGTGAATATTCGCACCACAGGGAATGAGAAGTCATCCTTCACTGTGGTTATAGCTTGCCATGCTAATGGCCAGAAACTTCCACCCATGGTGATATTCAAAAGGAAGACCTTGCCAAAAGAGACCTTTCCAGCCGGCGTCATCATAAAAGCTAACTCGAAGGGATGGATGAAGAAAAGATGAGCGAGTGGTTAAGGTAAGTTTAAGTTTACGCGAAGAGGCCGGTTTTAATATATTATTAAAGTTTGACTGACCTATCTGACTGTTTTTTTGACATTCCTTTAGCGCAGTTAGATGCGGCTTACAACACGGGGCGGCTTATAGGTGGACAAAGTTTTGAAATATGCCGTTCATTGAAGGCGCGGCTTATAACCCAGGGCGCCTTATGGTGCGGAAAATACGGTAAATGTATATTTTTATCAACATGTGATAGCAGGGATTTTGCCATTCAAAACTAGGCTGCTACATTATTAATGATTAATTGTAATGTATTAAATGTAACTATAGCTGAAAAAATGGTACAATAGCAATAGGAGCTATTGTATCCCTGAACACCACAGAGTTCATGTAGGCTTAATGATGCAGTTACATTACACACACACCGCAAAATGAGCTAACGTTACGCTAAAAGTTAAATAGCCTTCACCTCAAGCCAGGACTGCGAGCGAGCTGAGCTGCAGTTTGTTTCTAGAAGGTCAACGGGCTCATAGTGATGTTACTAGTAGTTGACTGGGAGGTGTTTATTTTAATTTGGGGAGAGTCCGCTGCCTGATGCTCACCTGCTAAACACCTATCTGCTAACCCCACCGCAGAAGCACTGACTACATGCGCTCTGAATACGCACTGCTGATTGGCTGTTACCGCTCTGAATACGCACTGCTGATTGGCTGTTACCGCTCTGAATACGCACTGCTGATAGGCTGTTACCGCTATGGTTGTAACCAATCAGATGGTTGTGTGGGTGGGACAATGCTGGGTGCTGTGTAGGAGACAGAGGCAGAAAGCAGAGCAGCTTGTTAAGACTTTAGCTTAGGTGGCTACTTTATATGTTCGTGTGGAAACTCGTTCGGTACACCTCTGAAACGAACCAGAACCCCCGTACCGAAACGGTTCAATACAAATACACGTACCGTTAAACCCCTAATGGTTAGCAATGCAGCTAATGGGAGCAATCAATTCTGCCTCTAAATCACTTTGAAAATGCATCCAAAAACCGGCAACAATACTTTTCACGTTCTGTAACCTGTAAAATAATCAAGCTGTAGCAACATTGTTATTATAAGAGCGAACACTGAGGAACTCTTTTTTTTAAAGTAACACATCGCCTCGCGATGGCATGCTACGGCATTAGCCGTAAGCTAGCTATGGCAAGAGGTAAGCTAGCACCTGCGTCAACAGCTGAATGGTTCATTAGTTTGTAATGCAAAACATAATTTAATAAGACACCAATCTGTACTGACTGAAAAACATGAACAATCATATTAGAGCAGTGGTTCTTAACCTGGGTTTGATCGAACCCTAGGGGTTCGGTGAGTCGGGCTCAGGGGTTCGGCGGAGGTCAAAACACACCCGACTCATCGTGTAACTAAAAACTTCTCTATCGGCTTATTACGGATACGGCAACAGCAGAAGTCAGACTGATTTGCAGGTGTGTAATTTGTTGTGAGTTTATGTACTGTGTTGGTTTTGTTGTTTGAACAAGGTGATGTTCATGCACGGTTCATCTTGTGCACCAGTAAAAAAAACATAGTAACACTTTAGTATGGGGAACATATTCACCATTGATTAGTTGCTTATTAACATGCAAATTAGTAACATATTGGCTCTTAACTAATCATTATTAAGTACTTATTAATGCCTTTTTCGGCATGGCCTTATTATAACCCTAACCCTCTAACCCTGGCCCTAACCCTCTAACCCTAACCCGAACCCGAACCCTAAACCTAACCAAATAACTCTAAATTAAGTCTTTGTTACTTAGAATATGTTCCCCTAGTGTCCAAAAAACTCTAAATTAAGTCTTTGTTACTTAGAATATGTTCCCCATACTAAAGTGTTACCAAAAACATATAATAACTTTGTCTTGAATTTGAAAAAAAAAGGTGGGTTCGGTGAATGCACATATGAAACTGGTGGGGTTCGGTACCTCCAACAAGGTTACGAACCACTGTATTAGAGTATCTGTAAAGTTTTAGCCACATTTCATGTTTTGTTTGTACACAGCTAGCTCGACAGCATATGTACTGTAGTTGTAATAACAAGCATGATCAATTAAGAGTGACCAACTCGATGGACAGTTTGGTCCAGCTGGCCGGGGACCTTTCCAATTGATTTTGGGTAAGCAGACCATATATGCCGGCATAGCTTGGCTCCAAGTTCCACATTTTCAGCGCCCAGTCCCACCGACCTCACTCTCTCTGCTTCTATCTGCTCCAACGTTTCAGCCTCTCTTCATGTTTGCTTCTATAACCAGTGATCCTCCCTATATTCAGTTTCAAAAAGGTTGTGAATCCTCAATTGTCTAAAAATGTTCATCTTATCAAGTCTGCCATGATTAGAACACACTCGCATTTGATTCCGGAAGTAGGAACATACTTTTGTTGCCGGAAGTAGGAACATGTGCTGAGGAAGTTAGTTCCGGTATTGCTTAAAATGACCAAAATACGGTAAATATTGAACACATTACATATGTTACATGAATGGGTCTGTTACTACATTATATATATACTTGCAATGTGTATATAAAACGTTGATGGAGGGTTTTGAAGTTTGTTTAGAGGGCTTTGTAGGCTACAACGGTGACTCCTGTTAGCCACATCTTTCAAGCATTTTTTATCATCTTTAGAATCCTAAAAAAAAAAAACATGTATTCTTGTCTCTAAAAATGATTGTGAACGATAGACAAAATTCCAAAAATACTGCAGTTCTCCTTTAAGATGAGTGATGACCTTCAACCTCATAAAATTCCACACATTTCAGCTTATTTAAAACGGTCAAGTGTAGACACAAATAAGAACCCTTTGCCCCTTTCTGAGGTTTGGTCGCACTACCCTTTTATTGCAGCACAGTGACCCACTTTTTGAGACGAGCCCCACCCCCGCTTGTATTATTGTGCGAAACAAACTCATCATTAATTTTAGGCGGAGGTCCACAATTGACCCCATACACCCCACCCCACCCCACTTTTTCAGGGCAAAGAAAGTAGAGGGGGTGCGGTGCAAACCCGGGAACAGACGCTATATAGATAAGTGATGGCTTGCCACTGCAATTAACTTGTATACAGGGCAATTTAGCGATCCACTTTCCAGCATTCTAGATGGATCTGCAGGTCACCCACAATAAAGGTGGATAGCACAACAAAGGAGGGGTACCCCTCAGACTACTAAGTGTACGTGTCCAAATGTAATGCTTCCTTTGACTCAAATACAATTTGTTCTGGGATGCTGGTTGACCGCCAGCTTGTTTCAATCTCAACATCTAACCATCTATCCATTTTGTACCGCTTGTCCTTTTCGGGGTCATGGGAGTGCTGGACCCTATCCAGCTGCATTCAGGCGGAAGGCGGGGTACGCCCTGGACAAGTCGCCACCTCATCACAGCCAATCTTAACATTTTCCCCCCAAATATTGTAAATAATGCTTTCAAGGTATGGCTGGGCACACACTTCTGAGATGTCAGCACCGTTTGAGGAAAAACTGAGGAAAGTTGAGAGAGAAAAGGAACGTTTCTATCAGCACGAAGTGATGCCACGCAAAACCCAAAAGAAAACTTTGAAAATCAAGACTACATATCCTGCAATTTTGTGCATTTTTACACTTCTTAGGGTAAACTACAAATATTTTACCTTTACATTTATTTTCATCTACCAATCTTTTCTGGCTGTCACAGAATTGTTTTGTTTTTTTAATAGATAATTTACCTAACATTATTATCATTGAAAATGTACCGTATTCCTTTAAAGTTCTCCAAAATCGACAGTGCACCTTATAATCCAGCGCGCCTAATGTACGTATTAATTCTGATTGTGCTTACCGACATTGAAGTAATTTTATTTGGAACATGATGTAATGATAATTGTTATAAGTAGATGGCAGTCACACATAAGAGATACGTGTGGACTGCAGGTTGTTGCCCTTTGTTCAATAAATGATGCGAACAAGTACAGGTAAGCAAGCACGACTTTGGTAATCTGAGAAGTCGCACCACTTGATGGATTGCCGGCGTATTACGGCTACCGTAGTCAGCCGTGCTGTGCTTCAAAATACAGGTATTTAGATGGTGTGTATAAGGACCCCAAAATGGCACCTATTAAGAGACTTATTATCTGGTATTTTGTTTCAACCTATTATGCAAAACCAACTTTTCTTATTCATTGGTACCTGCTGTTGTGTATTTGAGATCTGCACGTTACGAAAATGTGCGCGAATCCGCCATTTCCGCACTGTAGTCAATAAGCTCCTTCTTTTTCCCTATCCTCTTGTTGTGGGGCATTTATCTTCTGCTGTTGCCATTTCTAATATAAAGTAGCATACAGTTTTAACTTATATCTGTCAGTAGACTTGCTATGAAAGCTCTAAAAACTACCGTGGCGGAGAGAAGACGGTGTCGAAATGGAGCCACAAAACAGCGCATCCATCAGAAAGTGGCTTGAAGATGGTCTGTAAAATATAATATATGCAACATTTTGAGCAAAGAACCACCATAACATGTTATGTAGAATTGTTTTAAATGTAGAAAAAAAAAATCATAATATGACCCCTTTAATGCGTCTTATATTCCAGTTCGCCTTTTGTATGAAAATAGACCAGCTACTAATATATACCCTAGAACTACAACTTGTTTGGAACTAACAGTGTTCAGATTGTAATCATCCAAATATGATTAGCAGCAAAGTAGACAGCCGTCAATGTTGTGGCTCGGAGAGCAAACAGAGGTGACAAGGAGTAAGCTAGCCAGACGGTTAGCTAACTACAAGTTTGTTTTCGGTGCTCCTAATTGTCTCCCCGTCCTGCAACTTAGTTGCTCGCTATTCCTCTTGCCTTTAAGCAAGAGGAATAGCGAGCAACTCCGGCTGAGGCGAGTGTTCAACAAATGTTCTTTAGATTGTATATGTATTGATATTTCATTAAAAAAACAAGAAAGAGATATTTAGACAAAAAAAAAGTATGTTTAAAAATGCGGATTTACTTGTTTTCACGCAAATTTCACATGCCTGTTTATAATCTTTTGTTTTTTCTTGTCGGACGTTCTACTATTAACGCACCTGGGCAAGCTTTATTTTTAATTTGGAATTAACTGTTACTTCCAACTAGAGCTGCGCGATATACCGGTATTATATGGCGGTATATTAGTGTCCTAATGTTGAGGTCACAAAGGCAGATTTTGAGGACAGAAAAAAATGTTTTGCAAGCACAGACATTATATTCTGAAAATAAATTACATTCAAGAGAAAATTTTTATTTTTTGAGCAAATATAAATGCAATTTGTGCACACTAAAAGAGTTTGCTCATTTGCTATTATCCATAATAACACTCAATAATTAGTGCTGTCTGCAGTCAGATGGATGCGCTCTCTCGCGCCCTCTCCTCCACTCTCCCAACCTCACCCTTCTGCGCATTCAACTTTTTTTTTGCATTCGCTAAGATTTCTGCTCTGCGCACGCGCAAGTTTAGCCACAAAATGCTATACTTGTGTCAAAAAGGCAACCAATCAGGAACTGGACAAATGTACTGTAAAAATGTAAAAGCAGACATGTAAAGCCGGGGTGACAGTAGTGATATAATTAGGTGTTAAAATACGAGACCACAACTATCAGAATGTCGAATGACCTATGTGCTCTTCGCTCCTTTTTGCCCCAAAAAAGACACTCATATTTGGCCATTGCAGACAGCTTCATGCACAGAGCTTTTTTCAACGTTTAGAAGTAAAAGCCTTAAATTAAAAATACTTTTAATTGGAATTTTTACACCTAAATAGCTTGATTCATGTCTTATTATAAGTCTTACTAATGTGTGGCTATGTCTTTTTTACACAGATAGACAACATTCACATTCACACATTAGGGCCATTTTTTGTGTTTAAAATAATATCTGAGTAGTACTGTGTGATGCTACTGGATGGATTCCAACAAAAAAGACCACAGAGACTTATCTGTTTGGAATATTATCTGGATTGTCTCCATTCTGAGGATACACATATTGTTGTGTTTTTAGTGTTTTTCCTGCTTTCTCCTCTTGTCTACACCTGTTCTTCTAGTGATTTGTCCTCGGCGAGGGGCGGACCTTGATGCACACCTGCTCACAATTAGCACTCCGGTATATAGGCACGTCACGGTCAGCTTGGCCTCGCCGGTTATTTTCTCCCGCACCTCCCACGTGCATGTGCCTGCTTCGTTTCATCAGTCCCGGTATGTTGCCACTCCTTATTCCTGTAATCCCTCACCTCTTTGTGCTTGCTTCCTAGCCCCCCCTGAGGTAAAGAGGATTTTTGTGTTGGACTTATTGCTGTGTTCAGTGCGCCCTGGCCTACCTCCCTGCCGACCACTGTGGAACCTGTTTTTGTTGATTATTCATGGTGTGCATTTTTTGCCCCATCGCCTTTTGTTGCAATTGTTGGATTTATTAAATATTCCCCTTTTTATTATTCAACATTGCCTCTCGTCTCTGCATCCTGGGATCACCGTGATCAAATCCTAACATAATAACCGGCCACATCATGAATCCCGCAGAGACCGAACCGGTCAGAAGAACTCAACGCCAAGACTCTCGCCTAAATGCCCTGGAGACACAATTGGGAAGTGTACTCACCGCGCTGCAGGCAATGACTTCCCCCTCGGGCGACCCAGCAGTCCAACTGCGCCATCTTCGTCCCGCAGATAATCCGCTGCCTAACGACATCCCTCCTGCTGCTTGTCCTCCACTCTCCAAGCCCGAGCGATTCTCCGGCGAATCAGGTGACGTGCGATCTTTCCTCACCCAGTGTGAGATTTTTTTTGAACTGCTACCAACATCTTTTTACTCCGAAAGAGCTCGTGTGGCTTTTGTCATGTCCCATATGAGTGGCAGGGCTTCCTCCTGGGCCACCGCGGAATGGGGGCGTCAATCTCCCGTGTGTGCTTCATACGCCGCGTTCGCCAAAGCCATGAAGAACATTTTCCAGCGCGAAAGGCCAGGACGTGAGGCAGCTCGGTCATTACTTCGTCTGCAGCAAGGACAGCGGAGCGTCACGGACTTCGCCATCGAATTCCGAAGGCTTGCGGCTGATAGTGGATGGCCCACTTCCGCATTGGTGGACGTTTTTTCCCTCGGTCTAGCTGACCAAGTCCGGAAGCAGATGATCCCGCTTAAAACTCCCGACAACCTTGATGAGCTCGTCGCTCTGGCGGTGGAGATTGAAAATCGCCTTGTTGACTGGGAAAAAGAGAGAATCCGCACTTCAACATATAATGGGAGTGGCCATGGAGCGCGTCAAACTGCATTTGCGCCGATACCCAGTGTCGATACCCCGCCGATATCATACAAAGAGAAGACAATGCAGCTCGGAGGAAATCGTCTCGCTCCAGCTGAGAGAGATCGTCGCCTTCGTCTCCAGCTGTGTTTATATTGCGGCAAGGCTGAGCATCGCATCACCCACTGTCCTCTTCGTCCTGCCCGCCGCCGCATCCAAGCGTCACCTCCTCACCGCCTCCAAGCGTCACCTCCTCGCCACACCCAAGCGTCACCTCCTCCAGCGACCGACCCTGCTCCTCTACTGCCATCTACAGGTCAGACATTATCTAGGCTTCAACTCACGGGCATACTTACCTGGAAGAAGGACCAGAGATTGGACATTAGGGCGCTCATTGATTCAGGTTCTGATGACAATTTTATCGATGAGTTTGTTGTTAAACATTTTTTTATACCCGTTGCTAAATTACCCAGACCTAGAGTGGTCCGATCCCTCGATGGAGGCCACCTGGCGAGCGTCACCCATCAAACTCAGCCGTTATCTCTCAAATTATCTGGTAATGATTTTGAGTCGATCAATTTTCTTATCATTCCCTCTCGTTCGGCTCCTGTTGTGCTCGGGCTTACCTGGCTAGCAAAACATAATCCCCATATTGACTGGGTCAAGACCACTATCATTAACTGGGGTCTTTTTTGTCATACGCACTGTCTGCGGTCCGCATGCCCTCGCACTGTTCCCACACGCGTCGTAACCCAGGAGGTCATTGATTTATCGGTTGTGCCAACTGCTTACCACAACCTTAAAGAAGTCTTTAGCAAGGACCGCGCGTTGTCGCTACCTCCACACCGTCCCTATGATTGTTGCATTAATCTCCTCCCTGGTGCCACACTCCCTTCATCCCGTCTTTATAACATTTCAAAACATGAAAGAGATGCACTAGAGGAATATATCACCACTTCGCTCGCTTCTGGTCTCATCCGTCCCTCCAACTCTCCTCTAGCCGCCGGTTTTTTCTTTGTGGAAAAGAAAGATAAGACACTCCGCCCCTGCATCGATTACCGAGCCCTCAATAATATTACTGTTAAAAATAAGTATCCTCTTCCGCTTCTCGACTCAGCTTTCAACCCACTACACGCTGCTAGACATTTCACCAAGTTGGACCTCCGCAATGCTTACCACTTAGTCAGAATTAAGCAAGGGGATGAATGGAAAACTGCATTCAACACACCACTAGGACACTTTGAATACCTGGTCATGCCTTTCGGCCTCACCAATGCTCCTGCCGTTTTTCAGGCCCTCATCAGTGATGTCCTGCGTGACATGCTCGACCGTTTCGTGGTAGTTTACTTGGATGATATGCTCGTTTTCTCGCCGACCCCTGAACTTCACATTCAGCACGTCCGCTTAGTTCTCCAACGCCTTCTCGAGAATCGTCTGTATGTCAAGGCTGAGAAATGTGTTTTTCATTCCAAGTCTGTTCCTTTTTTGGGTTTTATTGTTGAGAGGGGTCAACTCCGAGCAGATCCAGCGAAGATCCAGGCGGTGGTTGATTGGCCCACACCCACGTCTAGAAAGCACCTCCAAAGGTTTTTAGGTTTCTCAAATTTTTATCGTCGTTTTAACCGTAATGTTAGTAGAGTAGCTGAACCATTAACGAGACTGACTTCCACTAAGCTCCCCTTTTTATGGACCTCAGAGACTCAGTCTGCTTTTGATAAACTCAAGTCTTCGTTCACCTCTGCACCGGTTCTTGTCCACCCTAACATTTCCTCTCAATTTTTTGTCGAGGTTGACGCATCTGACTCCGGCGTGGGGGCTGTTCTCTCCCAGCGCTCCACCTCCGACCAGAGGCTGCACCCCTGTGCCTTCTTCTCACGCCGCCTGACACCAGCAGAACGCAATTATGATATCGGCAATAGAGAGCTACTTGCCGTGGTGTTGGCGCTGCAAGAATGGAGGCACTGGCTGGAGGGCTCGGAGACCCCTTTTGTGGTATTCACAGACCATAAGAATCTGGCCTACATTCGAACTGCTCGACGGCTCAATCCCAGACAAGCAAGGTGGGCATTATTCCTAGCCAGATTCAATTTCACCATGACCTTCCGCCCCGGCTCCCAGAATGGTAAGCCAGACGCCCTGTCGAGGATGCACTCCTACCCCGAGGAAGAGGTCAAGACCGAGATGATCATCCCGCCATCACAAGTGCTGGGAGCGTTGCAGTGGGACATTGAAGGCCGTGTTAAGGAGGGACTCAAGAACGTCCCCTCTCCTAAGATCTGCCCTCAGGGACGTTTGTTTGTGATCCCAGAGCTCCGTCCAGAAGTTCTGAACTGGTCCCACAGTTCCAAGGTCGCCTGCCACCCAGGCATTACCCGTACCATTTTCCTCCTGTCCCAGCGCTTTTGGTGGCCAACCTTCAGGGCCGACACCAGGGAATTCGTATCCGCCTGTGCCACTTGTGCCCGTAATAAGGCCTCACACCGGGCACCAGCTGGTCTTCTGCGCCCACTCCCCATCCCCTCCCGCCCGTGGTCACATGTGGCGTTGGACTTCATCACAGGACTTCCACCATCCAAGGGCAACACTGTGATATTGACTTTGGTGGACCGCTTCTCCAAGATGGCCCATTCCGTAGCCCTTGCCAAATGCCCTCTGCACTTGAAACGGCAGAACTGATCGTACGCCATGTTTTCCGGCTGCATGGAATCCCGGTGGATGTGGTGTCGGATAGAGGGCCACAATTCTCGTCTGCAGTTTGGAGGGCATTCTGCAAATCATTAGGAGCATCGCCAAGCCTCTCTTCAGGATACCACCCGCAGACAAACGGTCAGACTGAGCGCACCAATCAAGATCTGGAGGCCGCCATCCGCTGCGTCTGTCACCAGCAACCAGCCTCCTGGGCGTTCAATCTACCGTGGATCGAGTATGCCCATAATACACTCATCAGCTCTGCTACAGGCATGTCCCCCTTTCACTCTGCCTACGGTTACCAACCTCCCATTTTTCCCATTAGTCTGCAATACCCGGTCTGCACTACTACGCACCTCAGAACGCAACCAGCGCCTCGCTAACCGCCACCGCAGCACAGCACCAGACTACAGGCCCGGTCAGATGGTGTGGTTGTCGTCCCGTGATCTACCTCTCCAAGTGGACTCCAAGAAACTTCAGCCACAATTTATTGGACCCTATCCCATTGAGCGAATCATTAATCCCTCCGCCGTGCATCTACGCCTTCCCGAATCCTTGAGGATACATCCCTCATTCCATGTCTCTTTAATCAAGCCCGTTTCCACCAGTCCCTTGAGTCCTCCAGAGGTGCCTCCTCCACCTCCCAGACTTATTGATGGCCATCCCGCGTTCTCAGTCAAGGCTATTCTCGATGTGAGGAGAAGGGGCAGGGGTTTCCAGTATCTGGTCGACTGGGAGGGCTACGGCCTCGAGGACCGATCATGGGTCCCACGTTCACTTATTCTAGACCCCTCACTGTTAACTACCTTTTATGATCACTTTCCGGAGAAACCAGGTAAGCCGCCAGGTGGCGTCCATTAAGGGGGGGGGGGGGGGGGGGGGGGGGGGGGGGGTACTGTTGTGTTTTTAGTGTTTTTCCTGCTTTCTCCTCTTGTCTACACCTGTTCTTCTAGTGATTTGTCCTCGGCGAGGGGCGGACCTTGATGCACACCTGCTCACAATTAGCACTCCGGTGTATAGGCACGTCACGGTCAGCTTGGCCTCGCCGGTTATTTTCTCCTGCACCTCCCACGTGCATGTGCCTGCTTCATTTCATCAGTCCCGGTATGTTGCCACTCCTTATTCCTGTAATCCCTCACCTCTTTGTGCTTGCTTCCTAGCCCCCCTGAGGTAAAGAGGATTTTTGTGTTGGACTTATTGCTGTGTTCAGTGCGCCCTGGCCTACCTCCCTGCCGACCACTGTGGAACCTGTTTTTGTTGATTATTCATGGTGTGCATTTTTTGCCCCATCGCCTTTTGTTGCAATTGTTGGATTTATTAAATATTCCCCTTTTTATTATTCAACATTGCCTCTCGTCTCTGCATCCTGGGATCACCGTGATCAAATCCTAACACATATGTCCAACTACCTTAAGTGAGTTTGCTAAGCTGACTGTTGTGTTACATACTAAATTGTATCTAAAACATACTTGCCAACCTTGAGACCTCCGATTTCGGGAGGTGGGGGGAGGGGGTGGGGGGGTGGGGGTAGTTCTAAAAGGGGAGGAGTATATTTACAGCTAGAATTCACCAAGTCAAGTATTTCATATATATATATATATATATATATATATATATATATATATATATATATATATATATATATATATATATATATAATAAATACTTGACGTTCAGTGAATTCTAGCTATATATATATATATATATATATATATATATATATACGTATATATATATTTATTGTATTATATATATATATATATATATATATATATATATATATATATATATATATATATATATATATATATATATATATATATATATATATATATAAAATACTTGAATTTCAGTGTTCATTTATTTACACATATACACACACATAACACTCATCTACTCATTGTTGAGTTAAGGGTTGAATTGTCCATCCTTGTTCTATTCTCTGTCACTATTTTTCGAACCATGCTGAACACCCTCTCTGATGATGCATTGCTGTGTGGCACGCACAAAAGTGCTTTCATCAAATGCACTAGATGGCAGTATTGTCCTGTTTAAGAGTGTCACAACATTGCTGTTTACGGCAGACGAACTGCTTTACAGTATACAAAAACGTGACTGCTGTTGATGTGTGTTGTTGCCGCGCTGGGAGGACGTTAATGAAACTGCCTAACAATAAACCCACATAAGAAACCAAGAACTCGCCCTCCATCATTCTACAGTTATAACGTGATTGGGCAGGTATGCTGTTTATATTGTGGGTTAGCGGACTCAGGTCCTCATGGACCTGAGTCCACCTGAATTTCGGGAGATTTTCGGGAGAAAATTTGTCCCGGGAGGTTTTTGGGAGAGGCGCTGAATTTCGGGAGTCTCCCGGAAAATCCGGGAGGGTTGGCAAGTATTATCTAAAAACAAACTAATCAAGCAATCATTATATAACATTTTTCCATAAGCAACTCAATAACTATTTGCTTGATAAAGAGAATCACAGTATCCCGATCCAGTTAATAAAAATTAATTAATACATAAATAAAAAATGTAATGCACAACATGTAGATATCCTAAAAACGTCTTGTTGGTGAAATTCACTGCATATTTAAAGCAGATTTTGAAAATAAAGTTGACCAGAGTGCTCTACACAATTTAGGCTACAGTATAAAGGAGACCACAATGTTTAAAAATGTCCCTCTGAGCAGGAGGTAAATCCACCGACAGCTACACAAATACACAGGATACATATATAACAACTTTTGCTTCATAATTTAATATTTTGTTAGGTTTCTTTTTTTTCTTTTCTACACTTTGTGGACCTGACCGCAAGCCGAAGGATTTGAACACGTGACACAACCAGGAAATGTTGCTATTTGCTAAGGCTAGTCTGTCCCAAATAAAATCGCTGCAGCTGCGACTAGAGGACTCTTTCTCCATGACCCACACCACCTCAACTGCATGGGCTGGGTCATTGGAAAGATGCAGCCCCCGAATTGGGACACGACAATTGACTACATCGATTCCGGGATAACATAACAAGCGATCTCATTGGAGACCAAGCAGCCAATCAGAGTATATTTGACCAGTTCTCTGATTGGTTGTCATTTTGACACAAATATAACACTGCTTGTCTAAACTTGCGCAGAGCAGAAATCCGAGCGAGTGTAGAAAAATAAAGGGTGAAGTTGAGAGAGTGAAAGAGAGGGAGCGCAATAGAGCGTATCCGTCTGACAGCAAGCAGCACTAATTATTGAGTTTTAATATGGATAATAGCAAACAAGCAAACACTTTTATTGTGCACAAAATACATTAATATTCCCTGAAAAAAATATTTTTGGCTTGAGTTTCATTTATTTTCAAAATATAATGTCTGTGCTTGCAAAACATATTTTCCTGTCCTCAAAATCTGCCTTTGAGACCTCAACATTAAGTCACAAACATAACGCCATAGTATTATACTTAATACTATGGCAAAATAGTATATTGTAGAAAGCGGTATATATTTGAGACAACACTGCCATACCGGTATCTTTTGATGTGCCTTTGTTACGGCTGTTAGCTTTTCTCTGCACCTGACAGACGAAGCACAGGGCATTTTCTTTGGCTCACCCCCTTGCTTGTTTACATAGGCTTCTCTCTGACGCCCAATGACATGCTGCGCATCAAACTTTAAAATAAATACGGCTTGCGGTGCCGACTTCTCTACTCCCAAGTGATGCAATGCTTTGGTCAGCGACAGCATTTGCCTTTTGGTGAGTGACTACAGCTTTATTTACACATACATCAATTTGCTTGAGTACCTATATCTCTCCTTGTAGCAACTTTATCACTAATCTAATCTGTTTATGTTATTCATTTCTGTTAGCGACCTAGCATAGCAGCTAACAATAGCTCCTCTCTGTGTCAAATGCTTAGCTACTCCTCGGCTTGAAGGTGCCTTTCCCCATAGCTTGTGCAAACAAAGTTAATGTAGTGTAGTGGCTGGGTGGCTGAAAAGTAGTTTTAAACTAAGCACCCAACAGCTTTCACCGCTGTGAGCGAGTAGACGTGAGGCTGTAAATCTAACATTAAAACAAAATGAACAAAAACTGCTTTGACATAACGGCTAACTAATTACTTAATAAGAATAACCAACACATTACAACACAAATAATTTGAGTACTCTCAACACTGGTTATCTAGCTGTAGATCACTTAGGCAACTGTAAGCAGGGATTGAAACCTGCATGTGGCTGGGGGCATGGCACAAGGGACGTCATCATATAATTTGCATAATTGTTGATGATGCATATATATTTTAATTTATATACATTTAAAAACAAGTCTGTGTTATTAGTAATTAGTATTAACTAGGACTGTCAAAGTTAGTTATAAATTTCAATAACGGCACTAATTTTTGTAACGGCTGATTAACGCAAACACTTATTTTTTGACACTCGGGCCGTACTGGGCGGGAGGAACTTGGCTGCAGTTCACTTGCTACTGATGAGTCACAAGCGAGCAGAAATGGACCAAGGAAAGTCAACCTTATGGAAATATCAGGTTCAAAGCCATGGCAAGTTGTTCTCCCGACAAGAAATGACAATTTTTCGCCATGAGAAGAGGCGACATCCCTGCAGCAAACACCTGCTGTGCACTCGGGTGGTGCTTCACTTCCGTGTTCAGATTACGGTTAAGGTGCAGTGATAACATAACATTTAGTTTGTTACTGTGACTGCTTTAGTAAGCAAGATGACATAAAATAAATGAAAGACGGTCGGCAGGATGTCGGTAGGACATCAAAACATGTCAAGACACTTTCTCAAACCAATCACACACTTTTTCAGCTTCAAAATAAAAGCGCTACGCTGTACATCCGGTTTAACTACATTTAGGGTTTTCCTTAATGCACGGGCTTCAAATTAGCTGCCACACCTAACAAAATAAAGCAATATAATGTATTGTAGCGTCCAGTAGAAAACAAAGGAAGCAGACGTTCGTGCCTCCGTGCTTCATTCATAGACACACAACACTTGTTCATTCTCGGCCGACACAATATGTTCAGAGACCATGGGAAAAATGACCACCATAACACACTAACTACACATTAACACCAGCCATACGCAAAGGGTTGTCTGGAGCAGAGGCAGCGTGTCCGCGGTGTGGACGTACTTTCATATATTCGAGATATACCTGCGGACAACATTCTTCAGAATTTAAAATGACACTGGCGGCTTTTAATGAGTGAAAGGCTCCCAGCAACGCGAAGCAAGTGTGACACCAGGCACTCTGCAGCTCGATTTGCGTCACATGGTGCGACAGTATCTATTCAAACAGAGTAAAGTCGCCAATAACACCAAAAATAGTTGCTGCATTTGTTCCCAATCGTTTTTATTATAGGAAAAAATTACTAAAAGGGAAAAAAAATAAAAAATTCTCAACAAAGTACATTGTAAAATACGCAACAATTTAAAAAAAACAACAAAACAATAGTATGTAAGAAAAATACATATGTTAATACTATAGTTAATAACAGATTTGTTTTAAATATATATTCATATTTGTTTGCCTTTTTAAAGAATATATGCATCATAGCAAATCATGCAATGACGTCATATCGACAACACCCCCATAACCACCGGTATTTGGGCAATTTAGGGGAAACCCTGACATTAACAAAATAAAAATGTCTTACATTACGATCTTGCTTTGTCAGAGATTTTTTGTAATGTTATTCTGTAATATTTGCACCTAAAGAAATGCTTATACATCAGGAATATGGGGGCGGTTGAGGTGGGGGTGGGTATTTTTCTGACTGGCTGAAATATTGTATAAATTATGTTATAACATGTTCTAATCGAGTTCTCAATTACTGAATGATTAGCAGGCTCAATAAAAACATTAAAACATTGTAATGCAGCAATATGAAGCCACTCCCCTGAAAATTATCTGTCTAGGGTACACTTGCTAATGAAAATAATATATACCTATCTGCAATTAATCGCGGTTAATTTTGAGTTAACTATGAACAAAATGTAAATATTTTTATCGTTTGACAGCCCTAATAACATATTTTTGTTATATCATTTGCTCTATTTTTATAAGTGTTATTATTGTACAATGTAACACAGGCTTTACACCAGTGGCACTCTTTAAACATGAGTACAGTCTCCAATAACGGATAAAAGATATAAACATGCTAGATTTTACAAAGAAAACTTCATTAAAAAAATTATAAATATCTCCACATCAACAGAAACAACGGAATGATAGTTGAAAAATGCTTTGGCAGTGTTTTATATTTCAAGATTGCTGATTCGCTCATTTTGCTGTCAATCAAAAAGGGATTCAGCGCAGACAGGTCATCCAATCATCACGCAGAAGTCCAGTTATCCCCTTTCGATCACTCTTATTCATTCGATCACCATTCGTCAAAGTCGAGTATTTATCCAATGATTGTCGAGTTTGGCTGCAGCACAGTAGCTCGACAAAGGTGGCGGTGCGTAACTGGCAACCTGGATGTGACACACTTACGGACTTTCTAATCGGTAAAACGGTGGAGGGCAAGGCATCGAAATGAAAATGTTAACAAGATTTCGGGGCTGTAAATCTAATTTTGAAATGAGCATATCCCGGCTGAACTACTGTTGTCAGGTATAGAGGTATTCGAAAATAACATGATGTATTAATGCCTTTTGACAAATCAGGGCCATTTAATAATGACTTGACATTAAATTATTAGATATGGCATCTTTAAGTTACCGTATTTTTCGGACTATAAGTCGCAAATGTTTTCATAGTTTGGCCGGGGGTGCGACTTATACTCAGGAGCGTCTTATGTGTGAAATTATTAACACATTACCGTAAAATATCAAATAATATTATTTAGCTCATTCACGTAAGAGACTAGACGTATAAGATTTCATCGGATTTAGCGATTAGGAGTGACAGATTGTTTGGTAAACGTATAGCATGTTCTATATGTTATAATTATTTGAATGACTCTTACCATAATATGTTACGTAAA
Source organism: Nerophis lumbriciformis (assembly GCF_033978685.3). NCBI lineage: Eukaryota > Metazoa > Chordata > Actinopteri > Syngnathiformes > Syngnathidae > Nerophis > Nerophis lumbriciformis. The sequence goes on from NC_084553.2 coordinate 30,691,162, forward strand.
CATACCAGGCACGTTCTCAGTTGTTATTTATGCATCATATAACGTACACTTATTCAGCCCGTTGGTCACTATTCTTTATTTATTTTAAATTGCCTTTCAAATTTCCCCCACAAATGCGACTTATACTCCAGTGCGACTTATATATGTTTTTTTCCTTCTTTATTATGCATTTTCGGCCGGTTCAACTTATACTCCGGAGCGACTTATACTCCGAAAAATACGGTATATATGTTTTGCAAATTTTTGAGTGAAACTGTATTTGCCAGTGTTACCATTTCATGTGTAAGCTGTGAATGGGACAATACTGCAAGCACACAAAAGGAAAGCCCCTAATGAGCGAAGACTGTGTTCTATCTTTAAAAGAGAAGAAAACAATGACTTCATCTTCCCAAATGTTTACAAATGCAAGGAAGATAGACCCCTGATGACAAACTCCTATGGGACCGGGGGAGCAGTACCTGTGTTTAACAAAGGAAATGTGGTCAGTCTGCTAGAGCAAATCACTGAGCTGCTGTAATCCCCCTCCCACAGCACCACAGGAAGCTAAGCACAAGCAGAGCTTCCAGCCTTTGAGACAAACAGGACGCACGTGAGTCCAACTGAGACATGCTGAAAACAATGTTACTCCACAGTACTTCTTTGCACCACATCTTAACTCACCTCCTTCTCTTTTTGATAACAACCTAACCAACATCTCCAAAAATCCCTTAGAATAATGTACTTTTTAAGGATAAGGAGTGTTTTATCACTTGTACTGTCATACTATTACTGCAGAAATTGCTGTAAAGGAGGCTGAGAGGGAAAGCTTTTGAGATAAGGTTTTGCCAAAGGAGTAAACACGGAACTTTGTCCTTGACTTTTTAAGTCTATCAAAGCTTTTAAATGACTTTGCCACATTGTTTCCCAACTTCATTGGGCAACACTGTTGAACCTCTCTTGAGAAACACTGTATAATGAAGTCCAACTAACAACACTATCAATTCATTTTTAGCGATCACATTGTTTTTTACGATGGTCTATTATGAGGCAAGCCTGTTCAAATTAGGGATGCGTAACAAAACTCATAATGTCACCGGTGCTGACGTAAACGGTAGTAACCGAGATCAGAACACTATGTAGACACCACTGCCTTAATTCGGTGCTAAATTAGTAGCATAAAATGAGTAAACAATTAGGTATAGTTACCGCTGAGTCAACTGTCCTGACGGTGTTACGCCTGGCGTTAATTTTTCCCCTGGGCAGGCAACTGTGAACTACAAACCCTGTTTCTATATGAGTTGGGAAATTGTGTTGGATGTAAATATAAACGGAATACAATGATTTGCAAATCCTTTTCAACCCATATTCAATTGAATGCACTACAAAGACAACATATTTGATGTTCAAACTCATAAACTTTATTTTTTATTTTTTTTGGTGATATACTTTAGAGATTGATGTCGGTTTTTGATACAGTGCCGTCTGAGGGATCGAAGGTCACGGTCATTCAATGTTGGTTTCCGGCCATGCTGCTTACGTGGAGTGATTTCTCCAGATTCTCTGAACCTTTTGATGATATTATGGACCGTAGATGTTGAAATCCCTAAATTTCTTGCAATTTCACTTTAAGAAACGTTGTTCTTAAACTGTTTGACTATTTGCTCATGCAGTTGTGGACAAAGGGGTGTACCTCGCCCCATCCTTTCTTGTGAAAGACTGAGCATTTTTTGGGAAGCTGTTTTTATACCGAATCATGGCACCCACCTGTTCCCAATTAGCCTGCACACCTGTGGGATGTTCCAAATAAGTGTTTGATGAGCATTCCTCAACTTTATCAGTGTTTATTGCCACCTTTCCCAACTTCTTTGTCACGTGTTGCTGGCATCAAATTCTAAAGTTAATGATTATTTGCAAAAAAAAAAAAGTTGATCAGTTTGAACATCAAATATGTTGTCTTTGTAGCATATTCAACTGAATATGGGTTGAAAATTATTTGCAAATAATTGTATTCTGTTTATATTTACATCTAACACAATTTCCCAACTCATATGGAAACAGGGATGGAAAATGCCCAGTATGAAACCCTTGATTGTACTTCATATCGAAAGATACAGACTCAGCCACCTGCAACAAGTGCTTGAAGGTGATATTGTGCATGTAACATCTTATGTTATGTTACTTCATTCAGCTCAATCAATGTGACTCTTGCATAATAGGATTAACAAGCAAACATCAAATAATCAATTTTTGCAGAATGTATGCTCTTAAAATACTGTTAAGTTGTTAAGCTGTTAAGTATTTTATTTATATCATTGAAGTATTTAAATTATTAGTGTTAAAATTGCATGTCACAAAATTCTGTATAAATAAAAAGGCGTTTTGCTTGCACTAAATCTGTGTGTTTTCCTTTTTTTAAGGATTGGTTCAGGCACTGTTTCCAAAGTACCGACTTGGCATCGGAATCGTATAATACTTAAACAACATAAACATAAAATTAACAAGTTTACTTGTTTTTGAAGCAAGAGAAACAATATCATCAATAGTTTTTGTTGATGTTTTTTGGAATGATGATCCATACTAAATGTTTCTTTAACATGCACGTATTGTCTAACGTACTTAAAGGAGAACTGCACTTTTTGGGGAATTTTGCCTATCGTTCACAGTCATTATGAAAGACATGACGACGGACATATTTTTTTGTATTAATTCTAACTCGTAAATAAACATAAATAAAAGTCCGCTTACAATGGAGCCAATAAAACCCAATAAATAAGCAAAAAAAAACCACCAAAAATACTCCATTAACATTTCGTGACTTGAATATTAACCAAGTATTAGTGATATCGTTATTGTAAGCGCTAACGCAGACAAACAATTTATAGCGGCGCCGTGATCACAAGCTTGTGTGTGAATGTTGACATTGACGACTGATCAGCTGCCTACACAATTCCTTGCTCGTCAAATTTTATTGTTGATCATAAATCATGCCTCTCACCTGGATAATAGAAGGACAAAAACGCATTCCGACAAGTTGGTACACTTTGACAGCCTATTTAGACCTGGTAATGGCGCGAACGACACAAAATTATGCTTGGTTCCACCCCCATTTTCTTCACGAGGATTATGAGTAATTCTTCATATAAATGGGTATATATACTTCCTAGCAGTTGGCATCTTAATTACAGCAGACATTGTACAGTAAGTGATGTTTTATTGTGTCTGTTGGCTCTCATGAAGTCTGCAGTGACTAGTAATCACTAGTTATGTGCACATGGACACATTCAATCGGATTAAAAGCGTAACCGGATTAAAAGCGTAACCGGAATAAAAATGCTTCATGTAAACACACCATTCTGTATATTCGGACCAGATCACATATATGCATCGAAGTTTCATTCCGATTGAGACGGGTGGTTTATGCCGAAAGTCATTTTGATTGTAGCCCATGAAAACACAAATTCCGAAGTTCAGGTTGGAATTATTATATATATATATATATATATATATATATATATATATATATATATATGAAATGCAGTATTTGTGATCGATAAAACTTTCGGCGAATCAAAATTTAAGAATTTGTACCGGAAAGTATATATGTATGTATGTATGTATGTATGTATGTATGTATATATATATATACGAATCAAAATTTAAGAATTTGTACCGGAAAGTACATACATACATACATACAGTGGGGCAAAAAAGTATTTACCGTATTTTCCGCACCATTAGCCGCACCTAAAAACCACAAATTTACTCAAAAGCTGACAGTGCGGCTTTTAACCCGGTGCGCTTTATATATGGATAAATATTAAGATTCATTTTCATAAAGTTTCGATCTCGCAACTTAGGTAAACAGCCGCCATCTTTTTTCCCGGTAGAACAGGAAGCGCTTCTTCTTCTACGCAAGCAACCGCCAAGGTAAGCACCCGCCCCCATAGAACAGGAAGCGCTTCTTCTTCTACTGTAAGCAACCACCCGCCCCCGGAAGAAGAAGAAAAAACGCGCGGATATCACCGTACGTTTCATTTCCTGTTTACATCTGTAAAGACCACAAAATGGCTCCTACTAAGCGACAAGGATCCGGTTCATGAAAAGACGCAATCTCTCCATCCGCACACGGATTACTACCGTATTTCACAGCAACTGATATTCCTGTGAACCGCACTGTGGAACGGGAGCACGTACGGTGAATATTCGCACCACAGGGAATGAGAAGTCATCCTTCACTGTGGTTCTAGCTTGCCATGCTAACTTCCACCCATGGTGATATTCAAAAGGAAGACCTTGCCAAAAGAGACCTTTCCAGCCGGCGTCATCATAAAAGCTAACTCGAAGGGATGGATGAAGAAAAGATGAGCGAGTGGTTAAGGTAAGTTTAAGTTTACGCGAAGAGGCCGGGTGGCTTTTTTCACGCAGCTCTGTCCATGTTGATATACGTATGTTTGTGATTGCACATTTGCGTACATTTTGGGAGTGAACAGAGTTGTTAGAACGCTGGTTTTTAATATATTATTAAAGTTTGACTGACCTATCTGACTGTTTTTTTGACATTCCTTTAGCGCAGTTAGATGCGGCTTACAACACGGGGCGGCTTATTGGTGGACAAAGTTTTGAAATATGCCGTTCATTGAAGGCGCGGCTTTTAACCCAGGGCGCCTTATGATGCGGAAAATACGGTAGTCATCCACCAATTCTGCAAGTTCTCCCACTTAAAATGATCACATAGGTCTGTAATTTTAATCATAGGTACACTTAAACTGTGAGAGACAGAATGTGAAAAAAATCCAGTAATTCACATTGTAGGAATTTTAAAGAATTTATTTGTAAATTATGGTAGAAAATAAGTATTTGGTCACTTCAAACCAGGAAGATCTCTGGCTCTCACAGACCTGTAACTTTTTCTTTAAGAAGCTCTTCTGTCCTCCACTCGTTACCTGCGTTAATGGCACCTGTTTGAACTGGTTATCTGTATAAAAGACACCTGTCCACAGCCTCAAACAGTCAGACTCCAAACTCCACTATGGCCAAGACCAAAGAGCTGTCGAAGGACACCAGGAAAAGAATTGTAGACCTGCACCAGACTGTGAAGAGTGAATCTACAATAGGCAAGCAGCTTGGTGTGAAAAAATCAACTGTGGGAGCAATTATCAGAAAATGGAAGACATACAAGACCACTGATAATCTCCCTCGATCTGGGGCTCCACGCAAGATCTCATCCCGTGGGGTCAAAATGATCATGAGAACGGTGAGCAAAAATCCCAGAACCACACGGGGGGACCTGGTGAATGACCTGCAGAGAGCTGGGACCAAAGTAACAAAGGTTACCATCAGTAACACACTACGCCGACAGGGAATCAAATCCTGCAGGGCCAGACGTGTCCCCCTGCTTAAGCCAGTGCATGTCCAGGCCCGTCTGAAGTTTGCCAGAGAGCACATGGATGATACAGCAGAGGATTGGGAGAATGTCATGTGGTCAGATGAAACCAAAATAGAACTTTTTGGTATAAACTCAACTCGTCGTGTTTGGAGGAAGAAGAATACTGAGTTGCATCCCAAGAACACCATACCTACTGTGAAGCATGGGGGTGGAAACATAATGCTTTGGGGCTGTTTTTCTGCTAAGGGGACAGGCCGACTGATCCGTGTTAAGGAAAGAATGAATGGGGCCATGTATCGTGAGATTTTGAGCCAAAACCTCCTTCCATCAGTGAGAGCTTTGAAGATGAAACGTGACTGGGTCTTCCAGCATGACAATGATCCCAAATACACCGCCCGGGCAACGAAGGAGTGGCTCCGTAAGAAGCATTTGAAAGTCCTGGAGTGGCCTAGCCAGTCTCCAGACCTCAACCCCATAGAAAATCTGTGGAGGGAGTTGAAAGTCCGTGTTGCTCGGCGACAGCTCCAAAACATCACTGCTCTCGAGAAGATCTGCATGGAGGAATGGGCCAAAATACCAGCTACTGTGTGTGCAAACCTGGTAAAGACCTATAGTAATCGTTTGACCTCTGTTATTGCCAACAAAGGTTATATTACAAAGTATTGAGTTGAATTTTTGTTATTGACCAAATACTTATTTTCCACCATAATTTACAAATAAATTCTTTAAAAATCCTACAATGTGAATTCCTGGATTTTTTTTCCACATTCTGTCTCTCACAGTTGAAGTGTACCTATGATGAAAATTACAGACCTCTGTCATCATTTTAAGTGGGAGAACTTGCACAATCGGTGGCTGACTAAATACTTTTTTGCCCCACTGTACATACATACATACATACATATATATATATACTTTCCGGTACAAATTCTTAAATTTTGATTCGCCGAAAGTTTTATCGATCACAAATACTGCATTTCCGGTATTAGGACTCCCGCGTGTTATTGTTTTCGTCATGGCGAGCAACAAACCCAAGAAGCGAAGCTTCAATGAAAAGTGGCTTCAGGAGCAACTTTTCAGCAAATGGCTCACTTATGACGATGGAAAGATGTTTTGCACGCCATGTAAACGGGCTAAGAAAAAGAACACCTTTACAACCGGGTGCACTGATTTTCAAAGATCCAGCCTCACCAGGCACCAAGAAACATCATGTTACACCTTTCCTGCTTGTCTGCTCCCAGACCGTGGTCGAGGAGCGCGGGGGAGACGTTCCCTCCAGGGCCGATATATAGTCGGGGGTAACACCCTCCACTTAACCCGGCAGTGGGTCGCTACAGTTCCGCTCTTTGGTCGGAATGACGAGGCCATCGATTTGTTACAACTCTTTATTTATGTTTTCCACAAAGCCAACCGGACAGCCACCATGCTATTAACACTCCTGAACATGCTAGCGCTCCATCTCCTAACTTGCCCACTCACTTACACACGTCACTCACCCCACATGCCGCCTTTCTTAAAGGGGAACACACAGCTTATGGCCATCACGAAGCCAGAGATGAAATGCTGGAGGCATTGATGTACCACTGTATTAAATGACATTGAAACTAACTTGCCAAAATCTAAGTTTGTTGGCATTTTTTTCCATGAAAATATTGATGTGACGGTTTTTAAACGACTAATGATCGACATACTGCTGAAAAAAATCAATTAAACGTGTCATATGACCGAAGCAAAAAACTTTTTACACTTTTATACTGAAATAAATACACCTACAACTACCGTAATTAAATGAAAATATAGAAACAAATACCGGCAGCGGTAATGTTTATATCCATGAAAGAAAGAAGAAACTGTGTGAATGTGTGTGTGAATGGGTGAATGTGGAAATAGTGTCAAAGCGCTTTGAGTTCCTTAAAAAAGGTAGAAAAGCGCTATACAAGTATAACCCATTTACTATTTGAATGTTTATAACTGAATACATTTACATATGCATAAAAATGTGTTTTCTTTAGTATTATTTTTTAATGAATTAAATAACGTTTATGACAACCTTTTTCCAAAACACAATATAGAATTGTGAGATATAACAGGATAATGCATACATTTATCATTTGTTTTCAAAATGCTGGGACCCCAATTTGAAGGTTTCTAGCGCCAACACTGCAGCTGAGATAGGCTCCAGCACCCCCCGCGATCCCAAAAGGGACAATCAGTAGGAAATGGATGGATGGATATATAAAACATTAGTCGTGATGGTGGTTACAGTATGAATTTATATATATTGCCTATTATTTGCGCACTATTGACAAGTAATGTACCGAAAACTTGAACACCGAAAAAAGACTTTGATCACCGAAATCCGTGGTAACGAAACCGGATGTAAACAAAACGCACACCATTGTGACTGTCTGGAGCATTGCCAGCATGTCTGCAATATGGACGTATTTTTTTAATTATATTGCAGATATACCCACGGACAACCATCTACAAAATGAGCAAATATTAAGAGGACAGTGGCGGCTTTTAAGAAGAGAAAGTCCAACTTGAGCAACAGCGCCAAGCAAGTGTGACGTCATGCTTGCTGCAGCAAGCCTCTAAAGTCAGGGACAGAAGGTAAGAGTCTCTAAACACGACTATATTTTATAACACCAGAAAAAGATGCTAGATTTGTTGCTAGTTGTTTTTTAAAAAAAAACTTTAAAAAGTATTGTACAAAAAGCAGCAACAATTGAAAAAATGGCAAAACGATGAAAAAATTATATACATCTATCCATCCATCCATTTTCTACCGCTTGTCCCTTTTGGGGTGTTAATACTAATTCATAATAGATTTGTTTTAAATGTGTATATATACATGTTTTAAGCATTTTTAAAGAAAATCATATCACAGCTAATTATGAAAATTATTTGATGATGTCATCGTGACCACGCCTATAACCACGCCCCCAACGCCACAGTTATCTTTACAGTTTAGGGGAAACGCTGTTCATACATATACACACATATACATACATATAGACATACATATACACGCATACACACAGATATATATTCACGCACGTACGCACACACGCACATATATACATACACATATATACATACACTGTACATACACAGACAGCTTGTGAAACTTATGGAAAGGTGTAAATAATGTTACTTCAAAAGCCCTGATGCAAACCACATCTTTCAATGCAGTGCTTATCTCCACACTCCTCCCTGAAATGGTGTGTTTTTGAATGTGGGAGGATGGAGCTGTGGGGGAGACAGGGATAATGATTGCTTGCTTGCTTACCTGCTTGGCCTCCTCGAAAGAGTTCTGTAGTCGACTCATCTCCTTCTCATACTTGTCCTTCATCTTGTCCATCTCCTGATCATGGATGGCCACTTCCTCCTTAAGGGCTCCTTTGAGAGCAGTCAGTTCCCTCTCCCGCCTCCTTAGGACCTCCTCTTGCTCCTCTTTGGCCAACAGAACCTCCTGCAACTCCACTTTCAGTTGCATTATGTCCTACAGAAAAACATTTTAGGATTAGTTTTACTGTCTTGTGTATTTACACTTGTAGCTTGGTTCTCGGGTACACACTGAAACAGAAAATAACACATAATGCACACATTTGATCTGTCATTAGGATTGTTTCTTACTTTCCCAATAGACAGTTTAAGTGAACAATTCTTTACCCCTATGATGGCGTCTTTTTCTCCATCTGCAGCTGATGTTTTCGCCGAGTCGAGCTCGTCGTGCATCTCTGACAGCTGGTCTTGCAGGTCTCTGATCTCTGTCTGGTATTGCTCCCTCTCCATCTTCACCTGGAACAGTCTGACAAATGACATAACATGTCACAGCACACTGCTGCTCTCCATGTGTGCACACACCTGCGCAATAATAATTCACACATATGAATGGCAGCACCTGTGCCTGCTCTGAACATGTGGGCTGCAGCATGATGGGGTTAAAGCCCACTAACAAGGCAGTACTGTAATGTCGAAACTACTTGCGGGTGATAAGTGATGTTAAAACTCCTATAAAGGACAACTCAACAAGGGCATGCAAGTCCATCAGTCAAACAATACTGACAGTAATTGAAGTCCACAACAGAAAGGCAGGACATTCCTTTTGTACCTTTGCGTATTTTGTGTATGTGTACCGGTATATAGTATATTTATTATTCACATAACTATGCAAGATATGCTTCTAAAACGAAAAAAGGACAATGAACTGAGCTCGGTAAAAAGAACACAGTAAATAGTCATTTGCGTCTACTCTACACTATCATGACATGTTGTGCCTTCCAAACTAAAGTTAAAGTTAAAGTTAAAGTACCAATGATTGTCACACACACACTAGGTGTGGCAAAATTATTCTCTGCATTTAACCCATCACCCTTGATCACCCCCTGGGAGGTGAGGGGAGCAGTGGGCAGCAGCGGTGGCCGCGCCCGGGAATCATTTTTGGTGATTTAACCCCCAATTCCAACCCTTGATACTGAGTGCCAAGCAGGGAGGTAATGGGTCCCATTTTTATAGTCTTTGGTATGACTCGGACGGGGTTTGAACCCACAACCTACCGATCTCAGGGCGGACACTCTAACCACTAGGCCACTGTGGTAACTCAACTTACAAGTCATTTGAGATACGAGCTGTCCCTCAGTTTTGTGTTATGCTTTAGGTTGCGAGCATACCTTGAGTTACAAGCTTTTTTCCTGTCGTTTGAAGTAATATTTGTAACAGCGTTGTGCCATTTGAGCAATAACTACTTATTATTTTGTTCCATGTTGTTGTTCCTGCTCCATTCACACAAGAAACAAACATATGCTTTGATTTAACAGTTGATGTGCATGTTTGAGCACCGCTCAGAGATCGACACAATTATGTCCTCCAACCATTGAAAATGAAAAAGTTTGTGCTAAGGAAAGGAAACGGAAGACCGAATTAGAGAAACAAACCACTACCAATATGTCCTACTAGTAAGCAGCCTACCAGGCAAGTCAGTCCCACTGTAGCATCAGACATGCTGCAGCCTCCTTAACGACAAACATTTATCCATAACAATATTAAGAATCTGTTCTAAGTTCCTATTGTTACACCACAAAGACAGTGTTGCCAGATGTCACGAAAAAACATGCAACCACAGCTCTATGAAACAAATTGCTTATAATAAGGGGATAATAAGCGGACTTGGCAACAATATAAAAAGTAGCATTACTGCTAATATGTAGCATTTGAAAAGTCACCTGCTAGAGAATGAAGAGTGCTTACTCCGCATGTCAACATCTCCGTTCGGAGCTTCACGCCCACACCATCAAAATGCCGAGGCAAACATTTCCAGATCAACGCCGTATGAAAAAAATAGTGATTTTTTTTAGTTGTGATTTCCTTCTCTGCATGGAAGTTTTAAAGTAGCATATGTTAATGCAATATGAAGAAGAATGTTTTAATGTAGACACATAGAATCATCATACTGCTGTGATTATATGCATCAAGTGTTCATTCAAGGTTAAGGCAAAATATCGAGATATATATCGTGTTTCGCAATATGGCCTTAAAATATCGCAATATTAAAAAAAGGCCATATCGCCCAGCCCTACTCTCAGTCCTTTCCATCAAGGACGTGGAAGACATCCACCTATTTGGAACAGTGATCGCAGGGCACCTGCTGATTGGGCTGGGCATTGCTCTGGTGTATCGTCAAATTCGTAAGACGATGGCATCCACTCAAGGAGCCCAAAGGCTGTTCGTCGCAATGGAAGGATTGGGCCGGGCTGTGGGATCACAGTCTGGGGCGATTTCTTAACTGAATTGCAAGATGGATCACATCATGGAAAAGCTGGTTGAAAGGGAAATATTGGATATGAGGGCCAGCATGAACGGATAGAACAGACAAGCCATTGTAATGTCTGCTCGCGGAAAAACAAAAATCCTAATCTACGATTTGACTCCCTCGAATGGCCTTGACGCTGCAACAACAGGAGCAGGCTGTTCGGAAAACATCCCCCGAGGGCACCTCAATGATGGACGCTTTTGACCTCCCTCCCTCCTCAACGACACCTGGAGTCGAACTTTTGCTTGCATGCAGAACGGCCCCAGGCTTATGGACACTACATCAAAACACCCAAGACAATGGGCATATACACACACACACCCCCACTCCCACCCCACGCCTTCACTACCGCTTGATTCCCCTTCGGGGTGATGGACGGCTGGCAGCGCTTTATAGCAGCAGTCGACCTCCAGGACCCCAACTCCCCCCCCCTCTGTTGCGAGTTGTCGTGATTATATGTAACATGTTTATGTGTGCATTGCATAGAGGTTTTTCCCCACTCCAGACTAGGCCCCCTTAGGAGCCCAGTCTAGATTGTATTTTTTACTCATCTTCTTCCCCAGAGTTTTACCTTTTTCCCATCTTTTATGGGGCGCCATTGGCGACCCATCAGCGTTCCTGTCCTGTAACCCTGTACACTGTTTGTTTGTCTAATCTTGAACGGGTTTGCGCTGAAAACATAGTTTTGTTGTAATTGTGCAATGACAATAAAGTCCTATCCAATCCTTGATACAGAATGTTACTTCATGTATCAGGGAGGACTTCAATGCTGACCTCCAATCTTACCCACAAACAAGCACAAAAGGATTGTGAATTATCTCCAGCCTATAACCACAAACGGAAAAAGAGCTATGGTATCTGTATACCAAAAGAATCAGCCATCATGTTTTCGCTCCTGACCTTGAATAGTAGCCCTTCCCTCATTCATTCTGCAGTTAAATGGTAATGTTTGATTTGTGCTTACTCTTCAAGTGTGGTTTGGAGTTCAGCCTCTGTTTTCATCAGTTTTTCCTTCAAGCGTTTGCACTCCATCGTAGTCTTATCCAGTCCCAGCTGCAGCTCCTTCACACCTGCAGTCGCCATGCTGTCCACCTTATAGGTCTGAAAAGGTAACATACATGCATGCACACATACTTAATACAAATGTACTTGATAGAACTCCTATCTTAGTAAGCAGGCTGCAAAGTGTGATTTAAAATTACCCCCATGTAATCCAACTCACAGATCAAAGCAAAAACATTTCAAATACAGTATGTAGACAAAAGACCTAATCTTACTGTGCTTTGTTCCTCAAGTTTTTGTTTCAGTTGGGACATTTCTTTCTCCAGTGCAGCGTTCTGTTCCTGCAGGGCTTTGGTTTGTGCAGATACCCCCAAGAACTGGCAGAAGAACATGTTTGAGAATAACATCTTGAAAATTCTAAACATATTTACCTTTCGGTGAAATCTCGTTGGAGGGATTTGAATAAAAATGACATTAGCAGTTTTGCATGGGGGGAAATAGAAAACATCACATGAGAGTCTAATGCAAAATAAAGAGTTTGGAATGTACATATCTTTTTGAGGGTAAAATATGTTTGTATTGGATTGAAATGAGGTAAAATATTAACATTTGAAGAAGTAGGCCCATTGATGTTTTGTCTGGATGATTTTTACTGCTCTTGTTGATAAGAGTTGATAAGCGAAGCATGGTAGAAACCCTAAAACCACAATTAATAATTTAGTGTTAGTAGATCTGCAGGGATGAAAACGTATGCCTTTGGAAAAATTGAGGCTATAAAAATATCCCACTTTGTCATCTTGAGTGCCTGCCGTGGCTCGTGACTTCAAGGTCTGAATCTTTTCAAAGACAAGGTTGACCTTTCTCTTGGTTGTTTCATCATTATCCTTACTTCTGCAGACAAAAGACACAAAAAGGACCAGTCAGCGGAGGGTAAAACAAAAATCTCAGGCACAGCTTCAGTTCTTCACACAACAAAATTGGCTGAGACCTGTGAACAACAATAATTGCCTTGTAAGAATAATAATTGTAGTAGTTGTTAGTACTAATGTAGAACTATTGTATATATCTGCATCCACGATCGCAAAGATTAATTGTTTAATTTGATCAGAAAAAATATTTAATTTATATTCCGTTGCTCTGATTCATCGTTTATGGAGTCTAATAAAAATGTATGAAATCCGTATCGCATGGAGCACCTGGAACTTCAAATACGCAAATATTCTTCCACACGGCAAATAGTTTCTACACATGAGATAGGTGTTGTGTGGCAGTGAACAGCGGAGTTTTTATATATATTTTTTTACTAATGCACATGTGTCAAATGTGAAATGTCAATGTTGATGTGCCTCTACTAGAAAAAAAGAATGAAGGTTATGGGAAGCACAAAGTTCTGTGTTTATTTGAACTATGTAGTAACTAAAAATAAAACATCTTGTTAGATGAAAAATATATAGGCAAAAGGGACAAGCGGTAGGAAATGGATGGATGGATGTTGTACAACGTTTGCATTGGATCTCACAGGTTTGTGCAGAAGTACCTAACATGAAAATCGTTAATACCATACAAACGCAGTGGACGGTCTTTTCCAGAAATTCTGGATCTGCCCTAAACACATTTTTGGACCGCCTGTCTGAAAAACCCTAAAATGACAAATGTCATAAAATTACATTTGCCTCTGCACAGCAAGATAAAATGTTTCTTTAGTGCTGACTTTGGGTGGGTCTCTCCCACCCTTAAAGGCAGCAGAATCAAAAGCATCAGTATGAATAAATCTGGAGTCGAACCATGTTCCCAACACAACAGTGATCTATTATTTCTATAAATTAGGTCATTGACACAGACAGCAGCCCCTCAACCTCCCTCTCCTCCAAACAGATGATTTGGATTACACATATTTAACCCCTGTTGGTGAATGTTTGTGTTTGTAGCTCTGAGAACGTGGCTCAGTTTCAGCCCCTGTACTTCCATCTGGTTTCCTTTCCTTTGTCGTCCGGTGACTCCTGACATTTGTCCTGACACACCCAACCAGTTTCCTGCTCTTTTTCGACAGCACATGCAAAAAAGCTACAGAAAACTGCAAAACTTGATGTTAAAATATTAACATGCGGTGATATTTTATTCTACCGGTAGTCTATTTTCTGTGACTTTTCATTTACAGGTTCTCACAAACTATGCTAGAAAAATAACGGACTGTAAAGATTGCACGCTTTCCTCAGTTCAACCTTAACCCTACAGTACATACATTCCCTGAGAGTCAATGAGTGTCAGATTACAGACAAACACAAAGGCTTCACACTAAAGGTTGAGAGAAAACACTGAGGAGAAAGTGAGATGCCAAAAAATAAATAAAAACTCTACACAGCTGGATTGCATAGCTGGGTGGGTAAAAAGAACACATTCCATCAATTTTATCATAAACAGTCAAACTATGATAAAAAAAAAAAGGTGTACTCCCACAGAATAACTGATGCATTACTTAAAGTGTGCTATTTGTCAAAAGTTGAGTGGCCCAAAAATCCAAACTTTTTATTTTATTTTTACAGCATCAATCTGTCATGAACATAGAGAGTAAAGCAGAAAGAGTTTAAGCTGTAATAATAACTCACCCGTTCTTTAGGTAATTAAACAAAATCTGCTTTGCTGTCTCTTCATGTGTTTGTTGTGAAAGCTCTTGCTGACCTTTCAGGAGATCCGGTGTTGCCTGAACGAGACGGGAAATGAGCGAGAGGTCAGAAAATAATTCATGTTCCTAATCAACAACCTTATTTCACAGAAGAGCAGACAATCTGAGTGTTTGCCAACATTTTCATCTGAAGACCCAAATTCTTGAAAAAACATACTATATAATTCATCGCCATGACTGATATATACTGACATTAAGAACATAAAATACATAAAATCACTACAATAACCATAAATTAAAAAGCTATTTGCCAATAAAAGGTGTTAGGTTACTGAGGGGGTTTTCAAAGTCTAGCACAGTGAGCCAGAGAATATAAATATAGTTAGGGCCTCCCCTACTCCCTACAAACTGATTTTCTGGACTATATTTTGAGGGTTTCTGCTTACCCATGACTCTTTTTACTCACTCACTGTCGGAACTAAAAACTTATTAATTTTGTCTTGTATATAAACGGAAGGAAAGCTTAGCAGGTTTGAGAATTATGTTTTTGTTTTTCACAAGCTACTGCGTCTACCCAACAAGTGTGTACAGTAAGTGGAATGATGCTGCAGCGTCAGTATAACAATTAGGGTTTGTTTGAACTTGAACAGTTTCGGTTCAGATTCCTCGTTGAGATTCTGGTTACTAAAGGGGCGGTTAAACATTGCGGTTCGCCGTGCTGCGCCAAAGACCATGTTCGTACCAAACAAAAAACTTGGTCATCCATCACTCATCCGCAATGAAATCTGATCACGGTGGGGACACGACAAAAAAAAGCAAATATGTTAAATTTTTCGTGACGATCTTGGCGGTTTGAAATGGCCCTCATTCAAAATAATTTTTATGTGCAAAAAAACGACACCGACCATATTTGCATCGCAATATTTGGGCTAATATCGTGTTAACACCGCCATAATCACATTTTCCTCCCAGACCTTCATGACGTGAACACGGTAACTACACGTAGGTGACAGAGTTAAATCATCAGGCTCATCAAGGAGCTACACGAAGGCACTGTGGTTCATGCAGAGTACAGGTTGGAGGACTCCTCTGCCTTTCGGGGAGATTCGAAGTACTACCGCGCCAATCTGTGTTGGCGCCGTGTTTAAAACGTGTTAAAATAAGACTTTCCCCAATCGTTGGGATACGGTTCAGCGCTGTTTGAGAAATGCTATGAACCGCCATCCATACCTTTTAATATTTATCTCAATTCTTAAACAAAAGTTTGCATGGTCTAAATGAAGGCGCTATCTGGAGGGGGTTTTTTTCTTAATGAAATGTCCATTCAATAACTAGACAAAATATGCCCTTTAAAAATAAATTGTGGCAGCTATTTTATCTTCGTTGTTTAGCGCACAGTGAGCGGCCATTTCTTTTCGTCGGGCATCGAAAATAGGAATTGAAAACAAAAAAATTTAACAATTCTGGGAGAATTGGAATGTTCGCTCTAGTTCCCATCGATGCTTGATGCCCGGACCTAAAAATAGTTCATTATATGGTTTCTACAACATGTAATTGATTGTGGTGCACTGCCACAGCAAAATAAAAGCCACCACACCTTAAAAATGTGTTGGTTTTTTTTTGTTTGAAAACTTTTTTCTTCTTCAGTACTATATTGTATGAATAGATATACTGTATATAGTCTAATATTTATGAATTATTGGCCATCATAAGTCTGAAAAACATCTCAAATATCATAAACATTTTACTTTATGCTTTATTTTGAAAATAAAAATGTGCATCTGAATCGCTTCTTTTTGCCTATTTTTTCATATCTAATTCAAAAGATTGTTTACATATTTGCAAACTAAATTCCAACATTCAGGAAGGGCAGAATAAAGTGTAGCCTGTGTTACCTTTTACAATAAGGAGCAACAATTGAAAAAGAGAGCAAAACAATGTAATACAAGAAAAATATATTATTACTAATAACTGATTTATTTTTAAAATATACATAAAACATTAGCTTAGCCTTTCTAAAGAAAATATATGCACCTGAGGATAGGTTGATTGGCAACACTAAATTGTTCCTAGTGTGTGAACGTGAGTGTGAATGTTGTCTGTCTATCTGTGTTGGCCCTGTGATGAGGTGGCGACTTGTCCAGGGTTTACCCCGCCTTCTGCCCGAATGCAGCTGAGATAGGCTCCAGCACTCCGTGCGACCCCGAAAGGGACAAGCGGTAGAAAATGGATGGATGATGATATGCATCATGGTCAAAATTATGCATGATATTGTATATATGATGATGCCATATTAACCACGCCCCCTCAAGGCCCCTAGCCATGCCCCATCACCGCATATGTAGCGGCAGTATGGGGAAAATCCTGAACTACCAACAACCAATGTTCCTCTGTGGTTGTTACCTAAACAGACAGGCGCCAAAAAGTGATACAGTAATGGATAACCCAGTTTTCTACTCTTTACAACTTCACTGGTATAAACCAGGCTACAGTAACACCTGGTTTTATGGCTGATTTGGTATTTGTTTTATTTACCTGTACTTCAGTGTCCGAGCTGGCCTTTTTGTCACCAGCAGACTTTGATAAAGACAGTTTGCCTGCTGAAGACACACTGCCCACTTTGTCTTTATTCTTGAGCGTCACAACAGTAATAGGGCCCTTGGTTTTTTTGTATCCCTGGATGAACCCTACACCTGTAGACATGGTGCTCTGGGGAGAACCGGGTGCACTGGTGGCACGAGACTGTGGCGTGGAGTTGACCATGTACCAGGGGTCCTGATTCCCAGCTGTCCTCTGCAGCCGCAGCTGTGAGGGTCGCAGGACGGGTTCTATGGATGTGCCCCGACGGTGGCTGGACTCATCCAAGGGACGTCCAAGAGCACTATCCACACTGTGAGAGCGCTTCCTGTCCTCTGGATTGATTCTGTTTCTTCGTCCGGCCCGTCCCCGTCGATGGTGGCTGCCATCTTTGCTGTCAAATTTCTCAATCAGCTCATCAACACCTGGGATGGACCCTGTGTCAATGTCTCTTCCCGACCCGGGGATAAAAGGAATGTAGCGCCGATTTTCGTGGCGGTTGATAGTGTCTGCGTACAGCGCCTCCATTTGGTCATCCACATGGTGCTTACAGGTGGAGGATGACGAGGAGTGGCGAGAGCGAGAAGTTGACAAAAGTACAGGTCCGCTGGAGTCAGACCTTCTTAGTGGAAGGACATCTGGCTCGCGGCGTTTGCGTTCCAGGCTGGAGTTTGTGCTGCTCACTGAAGTGGGAGATCTGGATGATCTTTTGTTCCGCTCACTCGTGGCACTGGATGCAGAGGACGGTTGCGAATTACCTTTAGGTGTTGGCTTGGACGGAGGTGGACTGTGGTTGCTGAGACAAACTTTGGACTGCGGCTGAGCCACTTGTGCCTGTGACTTGTTCTGCTGGGTTGAGGACAAAGACTGAGGAGGTGATTTGGGTTTTTGGCGTGAAGTATCAGTCAGGGTCGGAGACGGACTTTGTCTTTTGTTCGATTGTGTTGGATCTTTGTTCTGGTCCAGGCTAGAAGGTCTTGTGTGGGACGGCACAGGTACAGTAGATGAAGACTGAGTTCCAGTCTCAGCCGTAGACATGGGCCTCGAAGGTAGGCTGCGGAAGTTTAGAGAGTTAGTCTCTGGGTCATACGGCTGCAGTATCTCAGGATGCCTCTGAAAGTTCAGAAGGGTTTGCGCTCTCCTTGCTTGTGAATCTGAAAAGACATTCTGCATCATCTTCTGAGACCCGTACTCCCTAAAGGGACTCTTGGGTCCACCCTCTTTGTCTCCTCGGAAATCATACTCGTGGTAGTTGTCAATAAAAGAGCCTTCTGTGTCAATGTAGCCATTACTATTAGGGTCAATGTCCTGATTGTTCAGAACAACATATGGGTGTCCATCTATACCCTGGACTCGGATGCTGAGACCATATGTACCACCGACATTACTCTGGAGACGAGTCGTGCGAGACGTTTGGGTGTAGCCCTGCTGTGGCCCACTATTGGGAATACCAGTCAGTTGGTATGACTCCATCAGGAAGGCAGAAGGAGGATAAACCCCTCTCCCTGGATCAGCTGTCCTTCCACTAGAAGAATTAGAGAAAGTCTATTAGTTTTGAAATAAGATGCTATTGTACACAACAAGGTGCTTCAACGAAATTGTTCAGGGGGCACATTTTTAGAAAGCTAAAGACCAGAGCATCAGACCAAAATATGGTTTTCCTGGTTCTGATGAAGCATTAGAGAGTGAATATTTAAATGTTTCCAAATAGTTACCTTACACAGCTGTGACTCAAGATGAGGCCCATTCTTTTCGACAGCACTTACTGAATGATCAGGTATACTTTAAAAGAGTGACTAACAGGCTTGGTATGATACATGGATTGTTTACCTGGACTGGTATTGAACAATGAGAAATCACGCTGGCATGATTCCAAGTGAAGTATTTGTAAGTTATCATTTGCATGGGAATGATCTATGAGAAAATTTAGTCATTTACAATAAGGGCTAGGTTGTCAACATGACAGCCAATAAATATCAAACTGTGTACAAACACTAAAGATGGGAGCTGAATGTTCCTCAGATATACAGTATTTATGCCTGGGAAGGTACTAAGAGACAATGCCATCTGCAGGCAACATGTGTTGCTCTGAACAATAGGCTTTCAGCAAGTTCCTGTTTGCCTTGCTGATAGTGTCCTAATTACCTGATGCTACAATATGATGGGCCTGGAAGAAGGCCTCTGATAAGAATGACAACAAAGGCCAACCAAGGCAGGATATATCACACTTTACTTTTAAAGAGGCACCCTTTAAAAAACTGGGTTCAATGGAGCGGGTTGGCAGGAATGGGGGGATTTTTGCAGTAAAACAGAACCACAAACCCTTGCATTAGGTACACCTGCACAATCTAATTAAATCTAATGTGTTAAATACAGAGCTCTGCCAAGGTTGCTTTTTCTAATTAATGTTCAAAATGTATTATGATTATAAACCTTCATGGTAAAATTTGGTGTACAATACAAGTATAAATTGGGTTCCAGCGCCCCCCGCGACACCGAAGGGATTAAGCGGTAGAAAATGGATGGATGGATGGATGCACACCGCAAAGAACCAAACCACACACATGCACACATGCAAGGAGAAATGCTTGCGCCTGTAATATGTGACTGCGCCTCGGGCTGAGCTTGGGTGGGTCTTGCTCATGGGTAGGCCTCGGCCGACAATACATTTTGCTGGACGATGTATAGTCCCACAAATAATTGCCGATAAACTATATTGTTGTCAGCTTTATTTTGTGACCAAATTAAGCGCTAACGTAATATAGTATATAAATAATAACATGAAAGTGTTCCCTTAAAACACAATAAACTTTGATTTCTCATGTTGTTTTTTCACCAATTGGAATTGGAATGTCTAGAAATGTCAGTAAACAAACATAAATATTAAAATTGACTCTCAATCTCTGTTTGTTAACCTGTAATGTTAACAAACGTAAGTAAAAAAGGCCACACTAAAATGTATGGATTCATCACTGCCTTATGCTACTTCTGTAAAGTTTTAAATAAATGGGGAGTTTTTGTATCACCCTGGAAGCTAAACAAATCAACAATGATAATAAAAACATAGCAGCCAATATTGTTCATGTATTGCACTGCATCATACTGAGAGCTTATTCTCTCTGTGTGATCTCTCATGTAACCTAATTATGTAGTCACATTAATATAAATGACTCAGTGTGGTCCAGTGCAGTTGTGCAGCACTGCAAACTACAACTACAATAATAAAGATATATAAAAAAAATATGAATATGCTTCTTGAAATAAGCAAATCAGCATTATTAGCAAAGGCAGTTTTTTTTAAACACAAAACATTTCATTAATCCATGGTAGTTAGCAAGTGCACCTAATGTTTTGTGTAATTGCACGCAAGAAAATGTTAACATGTAAATAGGGATGGAAAAGTATATCTCGATATATTTTTACTTAAACTCGATATTCGATATATATCTCGATATATTTTCCGGTGAAAATATGTATATAAAGATATTCATTTTTGAGGGAGATTCACTGAAATTGAAGTGAATGACAAGTGTACTGTAAACAGTCAGTGGCACTTTTATTAACCCAGTTAGTCTATATGGGTATTAACAGCACAGAAAAAAACTGTTTAAGTAGCACAGAACTACATAACATATATAAAATAGAAAAACAAAGAATGTATAAATAAATAGAAAAATATTCTTTTACATAAAATAAATAACATAGCTGTGCAAATAATACAAAATGTATCAAACTCAGATAACAAATATATTTGCAGGCAGGCACTTTTGAATTCCAAAACGACAATGTAATGGACTGTTACACACGTACGGTTCTGTGGTTCTTCTAGACCACATGTCTGTGGTCAGCGCCAAGTCAGTGAGTTGACTTAATTATGCAACTATGATCTTGTTGTTTGTTTCAAAATGATTCATCTATTTAATGTCAAAATATAAAGAGTAGAAATAATGAACAAAATGTCAGCTACTGTCTTGTTGTAAAACACCAATGAAAATGAAATGTAGCATTTGGACAGGCTTTACTGTAGCAAAAGTCATCACATGTCCACAATCATGTGTGTTCTTAAATGTGTATTCCACGTCTTCCATGTGGAGAGCAGTTTTGATTTGGGCTTACGTGGTAAACAACTCAAATGAACTTTTTATCCAAACGCATACATTTGTCCAAATGTGGCCAAGTAGACGCATTGTGGGTTTCCTGGACGTTGTCTACATCGCTAAAAGAAAAATCTAAGGAAGAGAATCCCTCTGCCATCTTCCACTAGTTTTTTTAATATATAAATCGCCTGCTTGAAAATTCCCTCTTCTCTTCTCTTCTACAACTCTCTCATTGTCATTTGGGATGTCTGTTGTGATTTCCTTTCCTGGTTCCATGACCCGCCCTATCTTGTCTCTGATTGGCCTAATCTCAACCAATCGTGACGCATCATAGTAAACAACCAATCATAATAATAACTGGGATTTATATAGCACTTTTCTAAGTACCCAAAGTCGCTTTACATGTAGATCATGTATGTTCTTATATGTGCAAGCACGTCTTGGAAGGAGGAAGGGGACGGGTTTAGCAACCCGCGGAGGGGTGTGGGAGAGAACAAGGAACACAACAAATAAGCGGCATTTGGTCATTTTAACGTGAAATAAATTATATCGATATTACAATATTTTCTTAATTCATATCTTGTTTAAAAATATATCGATACAAACTTGATATATCGCCCAGCCCTACATGTAAATAAACAAAATGGAGCAGAAGTAGGGTTAAATGAGCGCTGCTTTTTACTTCTTTTTTGGACATCAATCGATTGTGCGAGTGTAAACGTGATGGTATTTTGTTTGAACTAAACTATCTCATTGCAATTGCAATTGCAGTGTGTTTGAATTAACATATTTTTCGGACTATAGAGCGCACCGGATAATAAGGCGCAATAAAGGGATCATATTATGATTTTTTTCCCCTACATTTAAAACACTTCCTTGTGGTTCTTTGGTCAAAATGTTGCATAGATTATGTTTTACAGACCATCTTCAAGTCACTTTCTGACCTTCGCTTCAGGAATGCGCCGTTTTGTGGGCGGTCTTATTTACGTGCCTCCACTTCGACAGCGTCTTCTCCACGTCATCTTTGTTGTACCAGTGTAGCGTGTAAGGACAGGAGTCGAAGAAGTGTCAAAAGATGGAGCAACTTGTTTTAATGACATTCAAACTTCACTTAAATCAATAACGGAGCAGCATCTCCTCATCCGTGGCTCACTAGTGCAACACCAACACCAACACCAACGCCGGAAATGTGTCCCCTAAAAAAACGTCCGACCGGAACTCTCTAATAACTAAAGTTCCTTGGGTGAATTATGTAATCCCACTACACCGGTAGTTTTTAGCGCTTCCATAGCGAGCCGACTGACAGATATAAGTTAGAACTTTATGCTACTTTATATTAAAAATGGGAACTACAGAGGATGAATGCCCCACAACAAGAGGATATAGAAAAACAAGGAGCTTATCGACTTTGGTGTTGGCACGGACTACAATGGCATACACGCGCACATTTTCAGGACTTATGCAGATCCCAAATACACATCAGCAGGTACCAGAAGGTAAGAAAAGTTGGTTTTGCACAATATTGCGAAACAAAACGCCAGATAATATGTCTGCTAATAGGTGTTATTTTGCAGTCCTTATACACACACACACCATAATAATACCGTATGTTGAATCACAGTACGTCTAACTACACTAGCCGTTTTGGTGTTGTTTAGTGGCGTCATCTTGCAGTCTACACGTATTTCTTATGTGTGACTGCTATCTACTGGTCACACTTATCATTATACTATGTACCAAATAAAATAGCTTTGAGGTCAGTAAGCACAACCAGAATCATTCTGGACATTAAGCGCACCGGGTTATAAGGTGCACTGTCGATTTTTGAGAAAATGAAAATAAGTAAGTGCGCCTTATAGTTCGAAAAATACGGTATGTTAAAGCCATACTGAAGATTGTGTTCCTTCTGAAACTGAGAAAGGGTGCAGGTCATGCCGTTGCAGTTAGAAGTAAACCCCAAAAAAGAAACTCAAAGGTGTCCTGAGATGGAGGGTGAGAGCTGTCGATGCCACATGCCTCCGACACACAAGAGCTCATATGCAGACTACATTAAGTTCCTGCCAGTAGCCCCTATGTCAGGTATATTCAACTGTAGATCCAGGGGCCAAATCCACCGAGTTCAGTTTAAAGGGGAACTGCACTTTTTTTGGAATTTTGCCAATTGTTCACAATCATTATGAAAGACATGACGAACGATTAATTTCTTTTTTAAAGCATTGTAACTCATAAAAAACTTAAATAATAAGCCGCTTACAGCTGAGTCAATGGGACGTCCTCTATTCGGCCCATAAAACCCAATAAATAACCATTCAAAAACTGCTAACAATACTCCATTAACATTTTGTGACTTGAATATAAACCAAGTATTATTGATAATGTTGTTAAAAACGCTGACGCAGATTAACTATTTATAGCGGCGCTGTGATCACGAGGTTGCATGCCAATGTCAACCGATCAAATCAAAAGCGTAATTTTTTTTGCACTTTTCATGCACACGCAAATGGCAAACACAAAGTGCTGTACAAGGCAGACAAACAAACAAACAAAAACAATAATAGAAGAAAAAAAGAAAACACACACACACACACACTCATACACACGCATACAGCACTATTAACAAAGCAAAAACAAAACATGACATGGCACTGAGGATTTGAGGAAAAACGCCACCTTTCAGGCATCCACACTGGAAAATAACTATAATTAACGCAATGAAAAATTTAAATATAAATAAAATATATCTTTATATACAGTATATATATATATATATGCATATATATATATATATATATACTATAAAAATATAATAAAAAGTATGTAAAAAATTTAGTACAAATATTATATTAAAAAATTAATGCTCAGTGGCCTTGTGGTTAGAGTGTTCGCCCTGAGATCGGTAGGTTGTGAGTTCAAACCCCGGCCGAGTCATACCAAAGACTATACAAATGGGACCCATTACCTCCCTGCTTGGCACTCAGCATCAAGGGTTGGAATTAATAATAATACCTGGGATTTATATAGCGCTTTTCTAAGTACCGGTACCCAAAGTCGCTTTACATGTAAAACCTATCAGTCAATCACACCTGGTGGTGGTAAGCTACTTTCATAGCCACAGCTGCCCTGGGGTAGACTGACGGAAGCGTGGCTGCAATTTGCGCCAACGGCCCCTCCGACCACCACCTATCATTCATCATTCAATTCACCGGTGTGAGTGGCACCGGAGGCAAAGGGTGAAGTGTCCCGCCCCACAACGGCAGCGATTTTTTTGGATGGTAAGAGGCGGGGAGCGAACCTGCAACCCTCAGGTTTCTGGCACGGTTGCTCTACCCACTACGCCATGCCGCCCCAATTGGGGGTTAAATCACCAAAAATGATTCCTGGCACGGTTGCTCTACCCACTACGCCATGCCGCCCCAATTGGGGGTTAAATCACCAAAAATGATTCCTGGCACAGCACCGCTGCTGCTTACTGCTCCCCTTACCTCCCAGGGGGTGATCAAGGGTGATGGGTCAAATGCAGAGGACAAATTCCACCACACCTAGTGTGTGTGTGAGACAATCATTGGTACTTTAACTTTAACTTTAACTTAAAAAAAACATGACATTGAGATAATAATAATACAAATATTAATGATTACGGTAAAAAACAGTAAAAACAATAAAATAATAAAAAACAGATGACCAGTAAAAAGCCTGATTAAAAAATATGTCTTTAGCCCTTTTTTTTATTTCAACATCTCTGCAGTCCTGAGGCTCTCTGGCAAGCTGTTCCACAGGTGGGGGCCATAGTGGCTAAATGCCACCTCACCGTGAGTCTTTGTTCTGGTATTTGGTAAAGCTAAAAGGCCAGTGCCAGAGGACCTCAGGATCCACGAGGGTTGATACGGTAAAAGCAGGTCAGATAGATAAGAAGGTGCAAGGCCATTAAGACATTTAAAAACAAATAATACAACTTTAAAATGGACCCTGAAGCGACTTTAAAACTGGTGTAATGGGCACCCGCCCTCCGGTCCTCGTCAGCACGCGTGCAGCTAAGTTTTGTAATAATTGCAGACTTTTGATATTATTTTTAGGAAGGCCAGAAAACAAGTCATTACAGGAAATCAAAGCATGCATTAGCACCTCCGTGTTGGCCTGAGAGAGAAACGAGCGAATTCTGGCCATTATTTTTAAGATAATAAAAAACAATGTTTGTAATATTTTTAATATGTAGGATAAAAGTCAGCTGTGAGTCAAAAATCCAGCCCAGATTTTTTTATTGACCGTGTTGGTTTAAAATCTTGTAATTCTGGTAAAAGTTTCTCTATTTGGTCGTCAAGGTCTATAACTAAAACCTCTGTTTTGTCCTGGTTGAGCTGGAGGGAATTGACTGTCAACCCTGACTTGATGCAGTTAAAAAGGGTATCTATTGGTCCTGTGTCATCAGGAGACACGGCGATGTACAACTGTGTATCATCAGCGTAACTGTGGAAACTGATGCGTTGTCTCCTGATGATGTCCCCGAGAGGCGGCATATAAAGATTAAAAAGAATGGGACTTAAAATTGAGCCTTGAGGAACCCCACGTCTTATCTAATGGGTTTCCGAGGAACATGCATCCAACTGCGTCCTTGTTTTCTTGCTAGTCAAACTTTATTATAAGTCATAAATCATGCCTTCATCTGGATAGTAGAAGGACAAGGACATATTTTAAGTCGGTACACTTTGACAGTCAATTTAATACCGGAAATGGTGAGAGCGACACAAAAAGACGTTTCGTTCCACTCCCCTTTTCTTTGCGAGGATTATAAGTCATTCTACATCTAAACGATAATATATGAACATCTGAGCAGTCGGCATGCTAATAACAGCAGACATTGTACAGTAAATGATGTGTTATTGTTTGTTGGCTCTCATGAAGTCTGCAGTGAGCAGTAACCAGTGATGTTGGAAAAAAAGCGAACGTTGTGATGCGTTTTTTAAATTAAAAAACTTTTTTTTAAACTTTAATATTGTCACATGCAGTTGAAATAAGTTTCATATAAGAGCAGCGTGTGCGTGCGTGTGTACCTTTAAACAGGCAGTGTCTGTTGCCAAGCAACGTGTGACATCAGCAAAAGGACCCGCCGCCCGCCCCCGCCAGCCATGGGAGCGACGATGTGGGTGGGCACGTCGGCTGTGCGCGAAGGCGAATGTGGCGGTGTCTGCAATGCGCGCTAAATCCTTCCCACACGCCGGATCCTTTCTCAGCTACGGTGCCTGCCGGGCACCCCGGCGACGGCGCGCCGCACCAGCTACAAAGGCTCTTCAAATGATACCGGTATGACGGTAATATCTCAAATATATACCGCTTTCTAAAATATACCGGTTTGAACTATAACAGCGGTGTACCACCTAGCTCTAGTAACACTACTAGTATAACTAAAGAAGTCAAACAAATGACTACTACTGACTGCATCTTAAGTAAACAAGTCACTGTACAGTAACACCTTCCCAACATAAACCACGTTACGAAAAAAAAATGTATTGCTAAAACATAGCCCTTACAAGTCTTGATGAATGCCTGTTATATAAATTACAAGTTTGGACCCCAGAGTTCTATGTTTGCTAGCAGGGTTAAATTGACATTTCAAGGATCTGCCAATGTGTTAACAACAGGTGGCCCGCGGGTCACATCTGGCCCGCCAAAACTTTTTATTTGGCCCACCGAACATCACCCAAATAGGCTTGATGAAACCATTAATCTAGGGTTGATCCTGTATGCAGTACTCCCGCCAAACCACAGGGGGCAACAGCCAGGCATAGGGAGGTGTTTCGGGCACGTCCGACCGCTAGAAGGCCACGGGGAAGACCCAGGACACGTTGGGAAGATTATCTCTCCCGGCTGGCCTGGGAACGCCTCGGGATCCCCCGGGAGGAGCTGGACGAAGTGGCTGGGAAGAGGGAAGTCTGGGCTTCCCTGCTTAGGATGCTGCCCCCGCGACCCGACCTCGGATAAGCGGAAGAAGATGGATGGATGGATGGATGGATGGATGGATGGATGATGTTTATTGTATTTGTGGTTGTGTTGTTTTTTTGTCTGACAGTAACTTTGCCGATCAACACTCGTTTAATACATGTAGTGCTAAATTTGACCAGTAGAAGGCGACAACGCTTATAGTGATAAGAAACATACAATGTTCGGTGTGTGAATGTTGTGCAATTTCTATGTGTTCAGTTCAGTTCAGTTCAGTTCAGTTCAGTTCAGTGTAAACATTTGTAGTTTATTGTGTGAATATATTAACACTAAACCTTCTATTTTATGTATGTAAAATAAACAATGGACATTATTTATGTAAAATACACAATGGACGTTATACTTTTATTATGTTTATTTTATGTTTGTATTTTCTTACAAACCTAAATGAAAAAAGAAGTGTAAATAAATAAAACTAAGGAAGGAAAACAATTCAAAAGAAGGAACGTCAATCCTCAACAAAAAACAGACCTTCTTTTTATTCATATTGTTAACTAGCTGCGCACGCTGGAAACAAGTAGCAATGGCAGACTAATTAATTTATTAACAGTGCAGTGTGAAAGTTCATGTGTTTACTTTGCAATTAAGTAAACACAGTCTCAGAAATGTAACCTGCGCACTTTCTGACAAAAGATCTGCATTTTGATGTCCGGACCCTGAGCCTTTGGGCTCTTGAAACTGCGGCCCTCTTCATTATGTAGTTGAATAGCCGTGTTGGTCCAAGTTTATACAAAAGGAGCAATCAAGTATTTGTGGGAATTTGCTGCAAAAATGTTTGTCCATCAATTTGGAATAACCCCATCCTACAGGCAAACATACACTGCAGTGGACACTTACAGTATGGTATATTTTGGTTAACAGGGCTCCGGCAAAAGAAAAAGACCAAAAACAAATGTCAACTACAAAGAACGGTGGTTCTCAAATTAAGAATAATAGTAAAAAGAGAAGTGTGGTCCTCAGCTTTCTGGAAATGTGGCCCCTAGAACAATATAGTCCAATGTAGTGTGCTACATAGATGCCGTGTGTTGCCTTCACGGCCCATAGGTCAACCCCAGGCCCGGGTTAGAATGTCAGGTCCCTACTTTGATGTGACAAAGCACATGTTTATCTCGCCATGGGAACTCTCTGCTCTGACATTAGTGATAAGCTGCACTGAGTCACAAAAAGAAAACAAAAGCCCTAAAAGGCGCCATTGTTGTGAATGTTAAAATAAAGTTTCGCTGAATCCCTTAAGACCACAGCAATGATTTACGCCCAGGGAAGAACATTACAAACGTACATAGTCAGCGGTAAATACAAATACAACCGGAGGAAATATTCTGGGTTAACCAGCGCCACTTTTGAATTGACGCACTTTTTATGTGCTCATTTCACATTGCTGCTCGTAGCAACAGATAGCATCAAACTCCATCAGCTTGTTCAAAACCTGACATTTCCTCCATACCAGCTTCCCGTGGCTTAGTCACGCCGTTAAATACCAGGTTTAAAGCAAGTCAAGTGACCTGAAATCTGCTTTTGTCGCCACTTGCCGAGTTTAGCGACAGCTCTCAAAACAAACCGAACATCAGTGAAAAGTGTTGCCGACTCACCAGAAGCAGTCCTGCTGACTTTTCTCTCCAGATATCTGAAGATGAATATATGTATTTACAATATTAATACAGTTAGCAAAGTGCCCCAGCCGTAGTTTAGCAACTTATTTATCGCAGTGCTGCTTACTGAGGGAGACAATCTGAGGAGGCGGAGGAGGTCCGCCCCTCCTACGGCCCGCCCCGCCTCCTGAAACAAGCGCGCCGACCCACCTCCTGCTTGTGAAGCACCAACACAAACTGGACCAACTGGACCCAGGACACCTTCATTAGCATTCAAAACCAACCAAAGTACAATTACAAATCAAGTTTTAGATACTGCAAACTTTACACCTCAAAATGTCACCTATATAATATAGGTAGTATACAGGATCAATACAGGCTATATTGATAGAATAGGAAGAAGATAAAAAACAAGTTTTGCGGCATTAAGACAAACCGTGCACATTAACATCAACAATGCAAGTTTAATTCTTTTCAGACCTATTGATAGGAAACCTAAAAGTTTGGTGGAAGTTCAACTAGTTGCCCTCTTCTGCATGTCTTTAGAGGAGCGCCATCTAGTGGAGCGTAACGTGTCCTGATTTTAGTACGGTGCATTGAACGCAACGCAAATAAAAAAAATCATACAAAGAGATCAAAGATAAAACATAAACAATTACAATATTATTAGTGAATTGAATTGTATTTATGTAGAACCTTTTTTTCTAATGGCTCAAAGTGCTCAAAGTGAAAGCCATCATGTACATTTAAGCTGCATTTACAGCAGAGTGAGTGGCACTGGGAGCCAGGTGGCTGAAGTGTTTTGCCCAAGGACACAATGGCCCCACTTACCTGTACGGAAGATGGATTCAAACCAGGAACCCTCAAGTTTCACCTTTGTGAAGTTGTTCCCCACCTTGTCCAAATCTCCCCCAAACTAGTCCCAATCGTTTGTGCTGCACAATGTTTTGGTATAACTATTATATTAATTTATTAACAAATTATGATTAATAAACAGCCCCGCCCCGCCCCCCCCCCCCCCCCCCCCCAACACCTTCTCAAAATTTCCCCAAACTAGTCCCAATTGTTTGTGCTTATTTGTGCTGCAAAATGTTTTGGTCTAACTATTATACATATACATTTATTGACAAATTATGATTCATAACCAGCCCCCCGTCCCCCTCGCAACCCAACACCTTCTCTAAATTTCCCCAAACTAGTCCCAATTGTTTTGTGCCTCGTTTGTGCTTATTTGTGCTGCAAAAATGTTTGGTCCAATTGTTTGAAAGTTATTAATGAATATGATTCATAACCAGCTCCGTAAAACGTAAATAACTTCAAAACCAGAATAGTTGGACTAAAATATTTTGCAGCACAGACGAGCACAAATGAATGAGACACATTTGGGAAGATTTGGACACAGTTGGGGTATAGTTATTATTAATACTAAGTTAATTACACAGTAGTACCATAAAAGTTAACAATTTAAAATCCTTAAAAGCACAAACGATTGGAACATGTTTGGGTAGATTTGGACCAGGTGGGGGGGCCAACTTCACATAGGTTCAAGTTTCTGGCCGGTTGCTCTACCATCTGAGTCCAAGCTGTCTTTTATTATTGATATTATTACTATTGATATTATTATTATTATTTATAAATGTCTATCATTATGATTATGATGATGATGATGATAATTATTATTATTATTAGTAGTAGTAGTAGTAGTAGTAGTAGTAGTAGTGTATAGTGTATAGTGTATAGTATAGTGTGTCCTGGACAGTGTTGGGACTAACGCGTTACTTTGTAACGCGTTACTGTAACGCCGTTAGTTTCGGCGGTAACTAGTAATCTAACGCGTTATTTTTTTTTATTCAGTAATTTAGTTACCGTTACTACATGATGCGTTACTGCGTTATTTTACGTTACTTTTGATGTAATATCGGCTAGAAACAGAAGCGCTGCGGTGTCGTTCTTCTGAATCTTCCTCTGTCACAAGCCGGAGAGAAGAAAAGAGGCGCGGTCTATGTGTGTGTCTGGGTGTGGGTGTGGGGAGGGGAGGCACACAAGTGATCCGCGGTTTGATATATGAAACAAAAAAAAAAAGTTGTTGGCACGTTCAGTCCACACACAGCGTGGTCATGGCGAGCGGAGTAACGGAGGAGCTTGAACGCCCCGCGCCATTTAATCGGTGTGTTTATAGGTGCAGACTCGGTTGTGCAAAACGAGGGTTTTAAACACATGCTGAACGTGCTTGAACCACGTTACGACATCCCGTCGCGCACCCACTTCAGCAATAAGATTGTGCCAGATCTTTATGAGCAGGAGAAGAAAAAAGTTGTGGATGAACTATCCCGAGCATCATCTGTTGCGCTCATGACAGACGGGTGGACGTCCAGCGGAACTATAAGCGCTCACTTCATCACAGCAGACTGGGAGATGAGAAGACACGCCCCCTCTACGAGAGTCACCTTGCGCAGGTACTGACACAAGCAGTGGAGGAATGGAAGATAAAGATATCCCAGTCACACGTGATAATGCCAAAAATCAAATAATTACAGAGAATGAGGCAGGAGTGGGACCACAGATAGGTGCTTTGCACATGTAGTGAATTTGGAATCACAGAAGGGAATCTCAGTCAATAGGATGGAGCGCCTCTTTGGGAGGATCAGGAAGGTTTCTTACTTCCACCCAAGCACAACAGCTGCTCATGTGCTTAAGACAAAGCAAGAAATGCTAAAGCTGCCTGCTCATACATGATGTCCCAACGAGGTGGAACTCCACTTATGATATGTTGGAGCAGCAGGCAGCTATATACTCTGCATTGACCCACAACACCCTGAAGACAAATGTCACCCTGTCTGATGATGATGTGAGAGTGGCAGATGAGGTCCTCCAGGTGCTTAAACCCCTCAAAAGTGTTCCATCTCTACTGAGCACTGAAACTTCACCATCTGTGTCAATGATCCTGCCACTGAAAACAAGGATTCTACAATCCATGGCTCCAAGTGTGGAAGACAGCAGCATCACTCCAGATGTCAGGCTTTATTTCACTACCTATGTTTCAAGGAAGATGATGTTTCTTCTTATGTTGCACTTAAACTTGTTTTTTATTAATGGTCATTGGTCCAAGTTTAAAGAAAGGAGGAATGCCTTTTTATGTTGCACTGTTTTTCATTAATTATGTTAAAAGGAAAATAAAAATGCATGTCAAGTTGATCAACAGATTGTATTATTCTCCAGTGCAATAACAGTACTGAAATGAAGGCAAAAAGGGCATTAATGGGAGCTTTAAAAAAAAAAGAAGAAAAAAAGAAGTAACTAAATAGTTACTTTTCACAGTAACGCATTACTTTTTGGTGTAAGTAACTGAGTTAGTAACTGAGTTACTTTTGAAATAAAGTAACTAGTAACTGTAACTAGTTACTGGTTTTCAGTAACTAACCCAACACTGGTCCTGGACATGACGTTAAAGTGCATCCGGCAGTGGAGGCTCCTCTATGGGGTCTTGGGGCACTAGGAGGTTAACCCCTTTACTACTGTTACCCCAGGTGGCCCTTGGCAAAGGCCTAGTACCTGACTGCCCCCTAGCCAGGGATACGGTGAAGACCTCAACGGCGGAGCAGGCGGAAGACGCTAGATTTAAGAACTACCACAACGGCTGCAATGGCGGGAGAAGGCTGCAGCAGAAAAGGGTCCCCAGTCGTTTTGGACTCCATGCCACTGGACCTTGACTCGATTCTGTCTGTGCACCAGTCTCCCCACGTTAAACAAAGTCACGCACAAGCATCCTCCATAAAGGGATACACCCCTACCAGGAGGCTCGTCATACTCGTTCGAGTGACCGCCGATGATGATGAGTGTATAGTGGTAGATATAGTGGTAGTATATAGCATTTTTAATTGTTAGCAGTAGTAGTGGTAGTCATTGTAGGTAAAAATAGTAATTAAAATAACAACATATAATAAAACAATAAATACATACATTATTTCATTTTTGTATTTTCATAGTATTTGTATACTGTTGTTTTATTGTTTGACTATATATATGCTGTATATACTATTGTTCATATTATTCTTGACATTATTTTTGTTTTACTGCGATTGGCTTGTGACAAGTCTAGCCTTTTGGAATAGGCTCCAGCTTACCTGTGACCCGAATGAGGATAAGCGGTATAGAAAATACTGTATATGTTGTTGTAGTTATTCCTATTCCTATTAATAGTGGTAGTACGGGTAAAAATGTACGGTAGGTGCACTGGTATGGCTCAGAGGCAAAAGATAAAAGTTTAACTTTTCATTAAACTATCTCTGTGTAGACTGTACATGTTCTCACACATATGATTAGAAATCATAAGTATAACACTACTGTTACTATTGATAATAATGATAACAGTAGTAGTAGTAGTACTGTAGTAGTATTAGGCAGCACTGTGAACTAGTGGTGGGCACATCATCTTCATCATGAATAGATTTGAGTTGAGCATTAATGTTGGAAGTTTTCATGTTCTGTCTGTGCTTGTGTGGGTTCCTTTCACATCCCAAAAACATGCATGTTTGCTTGATTGGAAACTCTAAATTGTCAATATGTGTAACTGTGAGCTTGAATAGTTGTTTATATATTTATGTCTCTCCATCTATCTATCTATATATATACATACAGTACACACACACACACATATGTATAGTATATACACACATCCATTTTCTAGTGCTATAATATATATATATATATATATTTATATATATATATATATATATATATATATATATATATATATATATATATATATATATACAGTGCATCTGGAAAATATTCATAACGTTTCACTTTTTCCACATTTTGTTATGTTACAGCCTCATTGCAAAATAAATTCATGTTTGTCCTCAAAATTCTACACACAAACAATACCCCATAATGACAATATGAAAATATTTCTTTTTGCAGTACCTCTCAAGCTCCATCAGAATGGATGGGAAGTACTGGTTTTCATCCAAAATGTCTCTGTACATTGCTGCATTCATCTTAGTTTAGTCAGTAAAGTGACCAAGAACCAGATGGTCACTCTGTCAGAACTACAGCATTCTTCTGTGGAGAGAGGAGAACCTTCCAGAAGGACAACCATCTCTGCAGAAATTCACCAATCAGGCCTGTATATTATAGTGGCCAGACAGAAGCCATTTTTAGTGAAAGTTTGCCAAAATACACCTGATAGAATCTCAGACCACAAGAAACAAAATTCTCTGGTCTGATGAGGAAACCATGAGGCAACACTCATCACCAGGCCAATATCGTCCCTTCAGTGAAGCATGGTGGTGGCAGCATCATGCTGTGGGGATAGTTTTCAGCCTCAGGAGCTGGGAGACCATAGTCAGGATAGAGGGAAAGATGAATGCAGTAGAGTACAGAAACATCCTGGATGAAAACTAATGCTTACCATCCAACCTGATGGAGCTTGAGAGGGGCTGAAAAGAGTTTGTGGTATTGTATTCAATAAGACTTGAGGCTGTAATTCCTGTCAAAGGTGCATCAACAAAATATTGAGCAAAGGCTGTGAATATGTATATATATGTCCATCCATCGATCCATTTTCTACTGCTTGTCCCTTTTGGAGTCACGGGGGGTGCTGGAGCCTATCTCAGCTGCATTCAAGCGGAAGGCGGTGTACACCCTGGACAAGTCGCCACCTCATCACAGGGCCAACACAGATAGACAGACAACATTCACACTCACATCCACACACTAGGGCCAATTTAGTGTTGCCAATCAACTTATCCCCAGATGCATGTTTTTGGAGGTGGGAGGAAGCCGGAGTACCCGGAGGGAACCCACGCAGTCACGGGGAGAACATGCAAACTCCACACAGAAAGATCCCGAGCCCGGGATTGAACCCAAGACTACTCAGGACCTTCATATTGTGAGGCACATGCACTAACCCCTATGTGACTTTTTATTTTTTATTTTTTTTATAATAATACAAAAAAAAACTTTACACATTTTCATTATGGGGAAGATTAAATGTGTCTGTAAAATTTTGAGGACAAAAAATTATGTATTCCATTTTGGAATAAGGCTGTAACATAACAAAATGTGAGAAAAGTGAATTGCTGTGAATACTTTGTAAGTGACCAATGGTTGATTAGTGATGGCCAGTCCAGGGGTGTACCCAACTTCTAATCCAAAAACAGCTGGGGTAAACTCCAGCCTACCATTGGCCCTAATGAGGACAAGTAAACAAGAAATTTGATGGATGGATAACCGTTAGTGTTATTAAATTATTAAAGATGGAGTGATGGTGTGTGATCTTTGTAGTAGTCTCCTATTTCTATTTGTGACCACAGCGAGCCCCTCCCCTTCAGCCTTTAATCTGTGCCACTGTGTTGACTTGCACAACCTACCAACCTACTACCACCTACTCAGTGGCCTAGTGGTTAGAGTGTCCGCCCTGAGATCGGTAGGTTGTGAGTTCAAACCCAGGCCGAGTCATACCAAAGACTATAAAAATGGGACCCATTACCTCCCTGCTTGGCACTCAGCATCAAGGGTTGGAATTGGGGGTTAAATCACCAAAAATGATTCCCGGGCGCGGCCACCGCTGCTGCCCACTGCTCCCCTCACCTCCCAGGGGGTGATCAAGGGTGATGGGTCAAATGCAGAGAATAATTTCGCCACACCTAGTGTGTGTGTGACAATCATTGGTACTTTAACTTTTAACTTTAACAACAACCCACAGTGAGAGCTGTGTTCACATGGTGGGTTCCTGCATGTGCAGATCACACATCAGTGCAGCACAGGTGGTCACCAGTGTAACCTGCTTTTCACCTGAGTTGGCTGGGATAGGCTGCGGCTCCTCTAATGACCCTGAACAGTAGAGGCGTTGTAGAAAATGAATGGTCCGTAAAACGTTGCAGAATTCAAGAAGCCGAGTCATGAATTAGGATGTTAGACTGGAGGATTTTTTAAAAAGCATGCCCTGTTAAAAGGAAGGATGAAGCAGGCTGACACACTCACTGTAGGGAGCAGCAGACGCTTTCGTCAGTCTTGGAGGATGAGAGCCAAGGACTTTCTGGCCCAGCAGCCATGACAGGAAGTCAGCCTGCAGCCATGGTGGTCCCACTCCTACAGAAAATCTGAACACCCTACAGTCCAACTCTCACATGTTTCCTTTTCACCCCCCCACCCGTCCCCTCCTCTGCAGAAGAAAAGAAGTATTGAAATGTGACGGTGGTGATTAACGTTGCTTCTCTGGGCAGACAGCAGTAGTCAGCACTTTGGAGAGCGGATGTGGGCTCAGACCTCGGAGGACGCGAGGAGTGCTCACATCTGGAGAGTGATAATTCCACGCAGATGCACGACCACGCCTGTGATTTACAGCACGGGCACACATCCAGCTTGTGGAAAGGCGTTTTCACCAGCCTTTGGGGACGCATTCATCTCAGTCACAGGACGAGTGGCAGACACAGACACTGCATCACGTTTGTTAACCTGACTTCTGGCTTACAAAATAAATGTCCTTCAAGTTCAAGAAAAACATTTGCAAAAAAGGAAGAAAGATGAGGGAAGATTAAATGTGTCTATCCAAGAAAACATTTTTTTAACCTGTTCAGGTAAGCTGGAGACTATCCCACTAACAATTTATGCTACAGTTACCGAGCAGGATATAAACCAACCTTGGCTGCACTAATAGTGTGCACATTTCTTCAAGGGTGGATTATATTTTCTGTTGACACATACAATTGCAAATATCTAAGAAAAGTGTAGGATTGCACCAGAAGAATGAAACAAAGATAACAAGCAAACTGCAATCCTGCTATCGACAGTGGCGGATCAATGCTTTGTGTGGCCCCATTTCTGTCTTTGATATGACTGAGGTTAGATTTGTATAAGTTGTTCATCAAATTGAACCCCACAAAGCTCCAAATGTCACTAACTTTTTGAAGTATGAACAGGGAGTATCTAAATTTACTTGAATGTGAACAGTAGTTGTGGCTCTAAACAATGGAGCACAGGTGTCAAACTCAAAGCCCAGGGGCCAGATTTGGCCCACCACGTCATTTAATGTGACCTGCGAAAGTCAATCACGTACTTTATCTTTCTATCTCTTTCAATATTAAAAATAAAACATACATGTACTGCATGCAGTTGCATATCTTTTAACTTTAAAAATAATCCAGTAATGTAACACATTATCATTCAGTATGTACCCATGCAATAAATTAGTCCGATTTCTCAAATAGTTTGGCTTTAAATAAACCTTCTAAAGCCCATGGAAACACTAAATAAGATCATGTTCGGTTTTTGAAAAATCGGACTAACACACTTGGATTAAGCGAGTGGAAACCAGATCTCTCGAGTGGGTGTGTGCCGCCAGATCTCTCGAGTGGGTGTGTGCTGCCAGAGACACTATTTAATAAAAAACATAAGCAACATTTGAAATGATAAGGAGACTGTTTATTTGCTTCACAAATTAAAAGAAGAACATTTTGAATTGCATTGATAATAGAAAAAAGAAACTGAGATTTACTTAAGAACATACACAAACCTCTTCATGCTGCATTTGTGCACTCCAAACAGATAAATAACTCTTTATTCCACACAACTGGCAAGATAATCCAGAACAATAACAACCTTCATCTGGAACTGTATCAACAGCGACACGAACGGTCTTTTCCTTTGGATTTAAAACTCCTTTCATCAATCCCTAAAGCATTATGAATGAACTCCGAGACATTCAAAAGTTTTGTTTACTTGATTTTCCGTCATAAAATTCCTTCGAAAAAACTCTCCCTCCGGTCTTTCTTTGCTTCGGACCTGCATCTAGTCCGAGACATTCTTGGTAGTAGTGTTAAGTTTGTAGCGCAATCTAAGATCATTTCCTGATGCTGTCTCCTATTCAACATCACCATAGCCATTAGGAACATACTATTTGTAATCTGTGCAAACTGCCAATATTACAGCCAACATCACTTAAAAGTTGTAAGGATCCGCAGGTGGCTAGTGTGACGTCGTAGGTCAAGGAATTCATTTAACCGCGCTAAAATGAAATAAGTGTATGGGAGGCACATGGCGTATGACCTATAGTTGCATTAAAGAAAGTACATGTATACTTGGACTTCACACATATGTGTGAATATACCAAAAACCGAACTATTTGAGGAATCAGACTAATTTAGTGCATGGAAACGTAGTGATGGATTCCAAACATCAAAAAATAGATACTTAAATATCTGCCTGGCTTATGATTTTAAAACTATCCATCAAATTGTACACTGTATAAGGACAATATAATTTAAGATAAAAAAAAAAAACAGGCAGCTAGTTGCCAGAATTTTATCATAAAAAAACAGAGGTACCATTTTTCCATTTAAAGTAATACACTGGACACAACAACCGCAGATTTTACAGTAAAAAAAATAAAACCCGACAGCTCAGTCACGAGGAATTTTTCTGTAAAAACCGTAGTACTGGGACTTAGACTTAGACTTAGACTTTCTTTTTATTGTCACTCAAATTTGAACTTTACAGTACAGATAAGAACTTAATTTTGTTGCATTAGCTCATGGTAGTGCAGGATAAAAAAACTGTTTATCTATTTACATTTTCGATTTTAATTTTACATCGTATTTTGTAAAACAATTTGGGTTGTCAAGTGATTAATTGTTTTCAATCAAATTTATCACTATCTTGGAATGTGAATAATTGTGATTAATCACAGGTTAATATTTGGTTACAATAATACAATTTTCTTATGAAAATACCAAAATATTTGAATATAAATGCAATTTTGTAGTCAGAATTTCATGCAAGAACGTTTTTGAAATGTTTTACTGAACTGCAAGTCATTGATTTGCTCAAAACTTTGTGAAAGTAAGTATGATACATTAGGAATTGAGTGCACGTTTTAAAAATCTTTGCAATAATACAGAAAAGTAGGTTCACTTGTACAGTATATTAATAGATAATGTAATAAAGACACCCATAATCGACTTTACATAGTGCACTATCTGCACTTCAACCAGTTGTTAAGCTTAGTAGTGAAGTGAATTATATTTACATCGCGCTTTTTCACTAAAGACTCAAAATGCTTTACTTAGTGAAACCCATTGTCTACATCTTTAAGTTACACTTAAACCAGTTTGGGTGGCACTGGGAGCAGGTCGGTAAAGTGTCTTGCTCAAGGACACAATGGCAGTGACTAGGATGGCTAAAGCAGGAATTGAACCTGGAACCCTCAAGTTGCTGGCACGGCCGCTCTACCAACTGGGTCTTTCCGCCCCAAATTAAATGATTTACCTTTTTAGATGTTGTACAAACTACTTTGGACATGAATTACATTTTGCAGCACTTGGTCTTCACAGATGTTAAGTGGCTGACATGCAATGGTTGGTCCATTTCGAAAACGCATTGTTTGATTTATCCGAGGTAAACGCAGATAAGCTCAGCCAACACCGTTTGTTGTCCTCCTGTTTGCTGTAGATGTAGCATTCATGCTAGCGGCGCCGTCCTCAAGTTCATGTTTTGCTTTAAGAGGCTAGTTTAACGCGAGAACTCCCAGGTATTTTTTTGGATAGGATAGAATAGACTTTTATTTATTCCACAATGGGGAAAGTACATTGTTCAGTGCAGGTTTTTACATACAGTAAAAGAAGTAAAACACTAAGAAAAACACAAAATTAGTAATAAATATAGATATTGTGCAGTAATATGTGTAGATAAATACAAAAAAGACTAACATCGGTATTACACACCAAGAAAAAAGCTGCCAGTGATCACACAAGTGTTTTGTGAAGTCTAATGGTTGTGGGTAGAAAGGACGTGCAATAGCGCTCCTTCTTGCACAGTGTATGTAACAGTCTAATGCTGAAGGAGCTACTCAGGGCCTCCACAGTGCCGTGCATGAGGTGAGACAGATTGGACATTATGGATGTCAACTTGGTCAGCATTCTGCTGTCAGCTACCTCCTCAATGCTGTGTAGTGGGCAGCCTAGGACGGAGTCAGCTCTATAGTTTATTAAATTTGTTCCTGTCTCTGACCATGCTGCCCCCACCCCAGAAAACAACGGCATAGAACACCACAGAAGCCACCACAGTGTCTTAAAGGCGCGCAGCAGTGACCCGCACAACCCGAAGGACCTCAGTCTCCTCAAGAGGTGTAGGCGACTTTGACCCTTCTTGTACACAGCGTTTAAATTAGGAGTCCAGTCCAGTTTATTGTTGAGGTGAACATTCAGGTATCTAAATGAATCCCTGGATGTTCTGTGGGTGTGGGTGGTTTAGCTGATCGCCGGAAGTCAATCACAAGCTTTTTTGGTTTACTGGTGTTCAAGGGCAGGTGATTACGTGCACACCAGTCAACAATGCCTGAAATGACTTCTAGGTATTCCTGCTTGCTCCCCTCAGACACACATCCCACCACTGCGGAGTCGTCTGAAAACTTCTGCAGAAGGCAGCGGATGGAGTCGTGCCTGAAGTCTGAGTTGTAAAAGGGTGAACAGGTAAGGTGAGAGCACTTGCCGCTGTCTTTAAGTAGGTGAGGGTCCGATGCAGCAGGTAGATGATGGCCTCATCACCCACACCGATGCTTGGACACTAAGCAAACTGCAAGGGGTCAATTGCTGACCCTGTCTGCACGCAAAGATGGCTGAGGATGATCTGTGCATCTGCCTCACAATACGAAGGTCCTGAGTAGTCTTGGGTTCAATCCCGGGCTCGGGATCTTTCTGTGTGGAGTTTGCATGTTCTCCCCGTGACTGCGTGGGTTCCCTCCGGGTACTCCGGCTTCCTCCCACCTCCAAAGACATGCACCTGGGGATAGGTTGATTGGCAACACTAAAAAAAATGGTCCCTAGTGTGTGAATGTGAGTGTGAATGTTGTCTGTCTATCTGTGTTGGCCCTGCGATGAGGTGGCGACTTTTCCAGGGTGTACCCCGCCTTCCGCCCGATTGTAGCTGAGATAGGCTCCAGCGCCCCCCGCGACCCCAAAAGGGAATAAGCGGTAGAAATGGATGGATGGATGGATCTGCTTCTTGGTTGTCATGAGGTGGGAAGTCAGGACAATAGGTCTGAGGTGCTTCGACTCCTTGGAATTAGCTTTTTTCTTAACGACAGACAATTAGACCCCTTTCTTTTGTAAATGCAGTCATTACACCAGAATTCCTTCTTCTCTCTCTTCAAGCATACCCCTCCCCCTGATCAGAATCCTCAGATCAGGGGGAAAGTTATGCTTGAAAAGAGGGAAGCTTCTAAACTTGATGTGCGGCGAATATAAGAAAGTTTGTCGCTGCAATACCAATTAATTACCTCAATTTTATCTAAAGTTCCATCGGAGTTTGTTTTGAAGGGTGCAGATCACACCGCTCTAACTGTGGTTAATCT
Source organism: Nerophis lumbriciformis (assembly GCF_033978685.3). Lineage (NCBI taxonomy): Eukaryota > Metazoa > Chordata > Actinopteri > Syngnathiformes > Syngnathidae > Nerophis > Nerophis lumbriciformis. The sequence goes on from NC_084553.2 coordinate 30,732,576, forward strand.
TTTTTCATTTATGATAATACCATAATTTTTTATAATAATCACATGCGTTAACGCTAAAATATACATAATAACCAGATGCATAGGCAATTGTGTAACAATATCATAAAGCAAATCCTTATACATTCATATTCATATATTCACTGTTACAAGCGGCAGCCATAATTACGATGTGGCCCTCAATAAAAATGAGCAGGGAAATTCAACTGGCGGCCCAGGAGCCAAATCCTGCCAGAGAATGACACCATACTGGCCCCCAGTTTCAGTTTAGTAACCTTGCTTGCTAACTGGGGCGTTCCTCAAGGCACCCCTTCAAGTCCTCTCCTTTTTGGCAGTTACAAATGTTTTAGTAAAGTGATTTGTGCCCTTTGTCACCGATTCTGTTCATAACTTTTATGGACAGAATTTCTAGGCACAGTCAAGGTGTTGAGGGGATCCGGTTTGGTGGCTGCAGGATTAGGTCTCTGCATTTTGCGGATGATGTGGTCCTGATGGCTTCATCTGGCCAGGATCTTCAGCTCTCACTGGATCGGTTCGCAGCCGAGTGTGAAGCGACTGGGATGAGAATCAGCACCTCCAAGTCCGAGTCCATGGTTCTCGCCCGGAAAAGGGTGGAGTGCCATCTCCGGGTTGGGGAAGGAGACCCTGCCCCAAGTGGAGGAGTTCAAGTACCTAGGAGTCTTGTTCACGAGTGAGGGAAAAGTGGATCGTGAGATCGACAGGCGGATCGGTGCGGCGTCTTCAGTAATGCGGACGCTGTATCGATCCGTTGTGGTGAAGAAGGAGCTGAGCCGGAAGGCAAAGCTCTCAATTTACCGGTCGATCTACGTTCCCATCTTCACCTATGGTCATGAGCTTTGGGTTATGACCAAAAAGACAAGATCACAGGTACAAGCGGCCGAAATGAGCTAACTCCGCCTGGTGGCGGGGCTCTCCCTTAGAGATAGGGTGAGAAGCTCTGCCATTCGGGGGGAGCTCAAAGTAAAGCCGCTGCTCCTCTACATCGAGAGGAGCCAGATGAGGTGGTTCAGGCATCTGGTCAGGATGCCACCCGAACGCCTCCCTAGGGAGGTGTTTAGGGCACGTCCAACCGGTAGGAGGCCACGGGGAAGACCCAGGACACGTTGGGAAGACTATGTCTCCCGGCTGGCCTAGGAACGCCTCGGGATCCCCGTGAAGAGCTGGACGAAGTGGCTGGGGAGAGAAAAGTCTGGGCTTCCCTGCTTAGGCTGCTGCCCCCACGACCCGACCTCGGATAAGCGGAAGAAGATGGATGGATGGATGGATGGATTTGTGTAACTAAGGTGTTGCTTGTTTACTTCAGATGCAGTCAGTTGGCATTTGTTCAACGTCTTTAGTTACTGTATACTAGTGGTGTTCCTCAAGGTTCCATTTTAGGTCCTCTCTTTTTCATCATTTCTGCTATTGAACTAGAGGGCTGTCATAAAAATTATCTTTGATGAAGAGCTTTTTTGCATAAGGTCGTTAAAAACTGCAGAGCGCTCATGTAACTCTGACAAAATAGATAGACCAAAATCAAATGTCCACTGTAGAGGACCCTGGTTCTCCGTAATATACAAAATAAGACTAATAGTGAAGAGAGAAGTCCTTAGCCTTCTGGAAATGCGTCCACCCCACATCCCCCCCAAACAAGTGTCAGCAATGTGGGGTGAAATAACCTCTCAAACACCAATAGTTTAAAAAAGATGGCACATTTATTGCAACATAAATGTTATATACATGTTTTTTCTGTTGAAAAAGACAGAAAATTCAAATTCTCATTGCCGCATTTTTTTGTGATGTGCATTAGCAACACCTTGGAGTTTAACACAAAATGGTTCTCAATCAACAACTAAGAGACGTGTAAATGGATAGTTGGCTCGTATCGAAGCCTTTCTTTTTAACCGGTCGGTAATAACAAAGAGGTTATGGTAAGTAACTGTACATTTTACTATCTAATATAGTAAAATAAAGTAAGAAACTTTTTACTCAAAACTTCTGTTTAAAAAAATCTATAAAGAGTAATGTTTAGAGTTCTAGAAATATTCTTACGGTATTATTGTATAAAAGACTACACTACATTGAAAAATAAGCCAAATGTTTTTTTTTTCTTTCCTCGTTTTGATTTTCCCTTTTCTATATATTATACAAGGGAACGTACGTTGGAAAACAGCAAAGTCTAACTTGGTAAAGAAATAAGAAGAAATGAAGCATGTATATCCATAAAGTTGAATACACACATGTGAATACTGTAATGTACAACAAGGCCACATTCAGAGAGTGGACACACAAAACACAAATAGATTCCAAATGTAAACTTTTGCTGTGGCGTCTTTGATTCAAAATCAAGTCCCTTTTTTTGCACAGAACATTCTCCATTGTGAATGTGGCAGCCTTGTTTAGGATGTATGTGACAGCTACATAAAACACACAAACTAAATGGAATTTAAAACAAAGTCTTAAGACCAAAAGAAAGATTACACAAGCACACGTATACAAAGAAAAACAAAAGAAAGCTATAACCAAAAGACAAAAAACTTATTTTGTTCATTATTGTGCTTACAATGAAAAAAAATGACCAGCAAACTTTATGAAAGGAGCCTGGCTTATTGATATAGAGTAGGGGTAGGGAACCTATGGCTCTCGAGCCAGATGTGGCTCTTTTGATGACTGCATCTGGCTCTCAGATAAATCTTAGCTGACATTGCTTAACACGATAATTAATGAGTAATCCCGCTGATAATCACACTGTTAAAAATAACGTTCAAAATAAAAAACATTCTCATGCATTTTATTCCATCCATCTGTTTTTCTACCGGTTCAACACGTCGCATTATTGGTAAAAAGTATTTTGTTTATTATTGTTTAGCTTCAGAATAACAACGTTATTAAAAAGAATAATATACTTATTATACTCTAAAAATGTTGGTCTTACTTAAAAATGCATGCATTTAGTGGTATTCAGTGTTAAAAAAATATGATATGGCTCTCACAGAAATACATTTTAAAATATTTGGCTTTTTATGGCTCTCTCAGCCAAAAAGGTTCCCGACCCCTGATATAGAGTATACTGTAGCAAAATATAAGTCACATAGAAGCTGCATGAAGTGACTTGTTTACAACCAACCAAACAAATGTAGACGTGCTTTTTGAAGTCATCAGACAAAGCGATAATCAGGCCAGGAGAAAAAGTGGTCGTCGTCGTTTGTTTTTTTAAGCTTGTCCGGTAAATTGATGGCAGATAAAAAAAAACAACAATAAACTGGGTCAATATCAGAACCGACAACATCAATTTGTCACTGCTTACATGAACACTACGGCAATAACATGCCCTTTTCTTGCTGTGACACTAAAACAGGGGTCTTCAACGTTTTCCAGGCCAAGGATCCCCAAACTGACAGAGAGATTGAAGGGACACTTTATGTGTATATCTTGTATACAATGGTTTCGTTTTATAGGCTTAGTTCTCCTCTTTGCTTGTGTTTTTTGGTCGTGTTACAAAATGATCTGTTTTTCCGTTCCAAACATTTCAACTAGCTGCTGACATTGGGCTCTCAGCCAGTTGCGAAGCACCTGACAGAGCCTTGTGATTGGCACAGCAGTGATTGGTGCGGGTCCTCCTTGTTGGAGGGACAGGTGAATAAACCTGCTCGAAATAGTTTATGTGTTGTTTAATGTGTTTGTTACTTAATCAATGTTAAAATGTATTTAAAGACATTTAAATTTGTGGAAAAAATGTAATGATCAAACTAAAATTTCAAGACACCCTTGCAGTACTTTCGCGGAACCCCTAGGAGTCCCAGACCCCTGTTGAAGACCTAAGCACTAGGGTAGACATAAACAGCCCTCCCTCGTTCATCACCGTTAATTGGTTCTGTACATGACTGTGATAAATTAATTTCTGCTAAGTAGGAATAATCCATCCATCCATCCATTTTCTTTACCGCTTATCCTCATTAGGGCCGCTGGTAAGCTGGAGCCTATAAGTAAGAATCATTTATTATAAATCAAATATTTTCATAACTTGAGCAAAACAACTGCTTACGACCTCCGACATGAAATACCACACTTTTGTTACCTTTACACCCTTTTAATCCAATATAGAAATGCTGCCTGAGAATGAGCCAATAAGTGGCCACAATACTGAACTGCATGCTCCGATTGGTTTGGTCTGATCTGGTGGCCAATAATACTGTAATATTGATATTTTTAGTTAATTAATATGTTTTTTATGCTTGAAAATGTTTAATTTAGGACGAATCCTTTTTAGAATATGCTTAAAAAAAATCTGCAATGTGGAGACGCACGATGTGGCAAGGGATGACTATACAGGGAATGCTAAGATATGATGTGTAGTTTTCCCCCCTTATGGAAATATTCTCTAATGTTTGATGATTAAATGGCAGCTTTCAGTGAAACTAGAGTTTGCACACGCAACCTGATCTCAACTAAACAAACAAACTTGTGTGAGGTGTAAAAATGCAGAAAATATAAAAATAAATAGATCCTCTCTTTTTGGAGGGAGGGGCTTTAGTATTTTGCTCATTTCTTATTTTGTACAAACATGCCTTGAAAAAGGCCATAAATTAATTTCCCCCCTCATTTCACCGTAGACTTACCAGGGTTTTGTTGGTTAAAAATGACACTGTCAAACTCACAGGTCATCTGAAAAGCTCATATCTCTTTGAAACGGTATACAATTCCCCTTGAGACATACATGTTGAGCTCATTAACATAATAAATAGAAAGGAAAAAAAGGTTTCTATTACAATGCATTCGTCAATGGAGTTTAGGCACGGGACAACTTCAACATGGAGTCGGAGGAGATTGCAAAGTCTCTGATTGTTCAGAAGCAACACGCTCCGTGCAGATATGTGTGATATGTGCTGGGTTTTAGGGGAGTAATTTGCACATGGACCGCTGGGCTCCTGGTCAGTCACGGGACTGGATTGTGTTAGTCTTGTGGTTTCGCTTCAGGTGGTCTGTCATCCTCCAAAGTGGCATAACAGAGCGTGAGCCCCCCCAATCCCCACCCCTTGTCACTGGGAGGCCAGGTCGCCATCGCACAGACGGGACTAAATGTTTGGGATGTCTTTGATCTGTCAGAGAGAAGAGAAATATTATCATCAGAGGTGGTGCTCTTGGCAACATGAAAACCACATTTACTCTATAGCGGACTTAGGCTGTGAACACACCCACTTTTTGGCAACTATTTCCAACTATAATGAAATATGGTTGTACTGGTGACAGCATCAGGCTTTTGGTCCAGTTTCGGAATAGGTCAGCCAATGCCCAGACCTAAACCCAAGAGACTAGACAAGAGACACTACTACTTAAATATACTAAATGATCAATAATATTAGTTGTATAGAATAGAAATGAAAGAAAAAAGTGCCTCAACAAAGTAGAGTAAGGTCTAGAAGTATTTCTTCTTTTTTTTTTTTTTAAATGTTGACCAACATCCACAATCCCTTTGTGAGACAACATTATATCTTTCTCTTTTGTATGGGTTTTTAAACAGTGAAAAACTGTATTTAAATGTGTGTGTGTGTATATATATACATATATATATATATATATATATATATATATATATATATATATATATATATATATATATATATATATATATATATATATATATATATATATATATATATATATATAAATACTGACTGTGTGGGTTCCCTCCGGGTACTCCGGCTTCCTCCCACCTCCAAAGACATGCACCTGGGGATAGGTTGATTGGCAACACTAAAATTGGCCCTAGTGTGTGAATGTGAGTGTGAATGTTGTCTGCCTATCTGTGTTGGCCCTGTGACGAGGTGGCGACTTGTCCAGGGTGTACCCCGCCTTCCGCCCGATTATAGCTGAGATA